>NC_077232.1:176074356-176374356 GCF_027887165.1 Monodelphis domestica | reverse complement strand
ATGATTGTCATTTGTGGACTCCCTGGCATTTTGATTGCCTTCCCTAATTCTAACCTTTTCTTCTTCGGCTCTACCTTTTAGTCCAGTGATTTACTTTGAATCAGTGCCCCTTGTCCCCTCCCTTGATGTTTCCCTTTTTAGTCCCTCCCTTTTTCTTCCCTTCCCCTCCCCCCTCTCTTTCCCTCCCTTTTTGTTCTCCCTCTCCCTTCCCCCCCTTGGTTTTCCCTTCTCCTTACCCTTGTTGGGTAAGATAGAATTCAAGATCCCAATGGATCTGGATGTTTTTCCCTCTCAGAGTTGATTTCCCTGAGATTGAGGTTTAAGTAAACCCCACCCCCTCTCTTCCTCTCCTTCTTATAGGAGTTTTCTTCCCCTCCCCTTCCCATGTGAATTTTTGTGTGAGAACCATTATTCTATTTGGTCTTTCTTTACCCCCTATTTATACATTACATTTTCCCCATATGTTAGTATACATAGATTGATATAAATGTAGTCCTTATAGAAGAGAGTTTGAGTAAAAGAAGAAGATAACATTTTTCCCCTTTCCTTAATATTTACCTTTTCAGGTATTCCTTGCTCTTTGATTTTCGGTATCAAACTTTCCACAGAGCTCTGGTCTTTTCTTTGCAAAAAGTTGGAAGTCCTCTATTTTGTTGAATGCCCATACTTTCCCTTGGAAGTATATAGTCAGTTTTGCTGGGTAGCTGATTCTTGGTTGGAGACCCAGCTCTCTTGCCTTTCTGAAGATCATGTTCCATGCCTTACGATCATTCAGAGTAGAACTTGCAAGGTCTTGTGTGACCCTGATTGGTATTCCTTTATATCTAAATTGTCTTTTTCTGGCTTCCTGTAGGATTTTTTCTTTTGTTTGATAGCTTTGGAATTTGGCAATTACATTCCTGGGAGTTGTCTTTTGGGGGTTTAGTGTAGAAGGTGTTCTGTGAGCTCTGTCAGTGGCTGTATTGCCCCCTTGTTCTAGAATCTCTGGGCAATTTTCTTTGATTATATCTTGTATCACCATGTCCAGTTTGGTGTTTATTTCTGGCTTTTCTGGGAGTCCAATTATTCTTAAATTTTCTCTTCTCCCTCTATTTTCCAGATCTATCACCTTGTCGGTGAGATATTTTATGTTCTCTTCTAATTTCTTGGTATTTTGGCTTTGCTTTATTAGTTCTTGCTTTAAAGCCTGGTTTTCTTTTACAGTTTGGTCAAACTGGTTTTGTAGATGCGTGAATTTCTTTTGCATTATTTCCCACTTTTCCTCCCAGAGGGCTTCCATCTTTTTGGTCATTTCTGATTCAAATTCTTCATGGGTTTGTGGAGAGTTTCTATTTCCTTTGGAAGATTTTGGAGAATTTTCTTGTATATCTTCTTCTATCTGCTCTGTATTTTGTATTTTGGCTCCATAGAATGTGTCCAAAGTCGCCCCTTTCTTCTTATTTTTCTTGGTATTTTGGGGCTTCTGTGCTTCTGTGGAGTTTGTCATCTCTGAATGTGGAGGATTAGCTTTTCTTATCTCTGTCTGGTGATCAGAGGCTTTAGTCCTGGGCAGATGGTTCTATGAGCTTTCCCTGGGTTAAACTGAATGTGCCTCACTGGAACTGGAATGGAAGGGTCGGACCACAAGGCCACACTCTCCCCCTGGCTCGCTTTCCGGAAGTTGCCTTCAGAATCGCTGGCCGTGAGGCTGTTTCGTCGGCCTGCAGGGGGGATGGGCTGCAGCTTTCCCAAGCTCTGAGGGCAAGGACTTTCACTGAGACTTGGATAGCAGGATCCAGCCTGTGAGGCTGTCTTGCCCGCCCTGAGGGTTGCTGTTGTTTCGACCAGCTCTCTGCAGCGGAAGCCCCAGGCAGTAACTTTCACTGGGACTCGGGTAGAAGGCCCTGAGGGTTCTGCTCTCTGAGCCCGGCAGGGCTGCGGCTTCCGGGAGCCTTGGACTCTGCGCTCCTACCCCTGAGGTCCGAGTGATCTCGGGTTCTGGCTTTTGAGGGGAGCCGTACCTTTTGAACCGGGTCCAGGTCCAGGAGGAGGGTTCCCAGGGTCTGTGCTGTTGATCGTTTTGAATTTCGGCGCCTTAGGAGCTTATAGTTTGAGATCGGTCGGGAAGGGTTTTCCGGAGATCTGAGCTTTAGCTTTCTCTAAGCCGCCATCTTAACCGCTATTTAGCATTGTTTTAAGTCACGTTGGTGCCAATGTTTATCATAAAGAAGAGATCTAAGAAAATGCTAGTAATTGTAGTTACAGAGTTACGGAACTTGATAGTTGGAAGGGACATTGGTAGCCACTAAGTCCAACCTATATATAAAAGTAATCATATTTAGAACATATCCAATGAATGGTCTTCCGGACTATGGGGAACCTGCCATCTTTCAAAGCAGCCCATTATACTGTTGGATAGCTCTATTTGTTAGGAAGTTCTTCCTGACATCATCAATCTTCTTCTTCTCCTCCTCCTCCTCCTCCTCCTCCTCCTTCTTCTTCTTCTTTCATCTCCTTCTTCTTCTTCTTTCATCTCCTTCTTCATCTCCTTCTTTTTCTTCTCTGTATGTTCTACCTATTGTATCTGGTCACCCTGTCTGAGGTCATATGGAACAAACCTGAGTTCCTCTCCTACATAACAACCCTTCAAATAATTGAAGACAGCTCTGAGTTTTCTCTTCTCACAAATAAAATGCCTAGTTCTTTTCTTTGATCTATATATCATATGGACTCAAGGCTCTTCATCATCTTATTGCTTCCCTCCGAATATTTCCAAGATATCAACACCCTTAAGTTGTAGCACCCAAAACTGAACAAAGTGCTTCAGGGGAGGTCAAACAAGGGCTGAGTACAATGGTACTCTCACTTCCAATTCTTAGAAGCTATTACCCAATTAATATAGCCCAAGCCCACACTGGCCTTTCTGGCTGCCACCTTATATTGCTAAAATGTATCAAGCTTGAAGTCCACTAAAACCTCAGATCTTTAGAACAATCACTTCTAATCCATGTTGTCCCCATTGTATAATTTTGAAATTTATTTTTTTATCCAAGTAAAAGTATCCAAATATGTTTATTCATAGAGACTTTTATTTTATTAGATTCAGCCCAGGATTGTGTTAGCCCTCCTTCTCAACTTTGCTTTATGAGCATGCTATCAATGTCTTTATATGTCATCAATAAAAATATTAAATTGCACAGTGTCAGGCCCAGCACCCAAGCTACTCCATTGGAGACTTCCTATCACATCGACAATGAACCATGCACAACTACTCTTTGAGTCTGACCATCTGATCAATCCCGAATCCATCTGATTGTGTTATTGTCTAATCTAGATAACTACCTCATCAGGAGAACAAGAGTAGGAGACACTTTATCAAAAGCATTGGTAAAATCTAGGATTGTAGTAAGAGTAAGAGGACACCTTACGGAACAATGAATAAGCAAGTATACTAGAACAACTTGCACTTATATTATGCTTTAAAGTTTGTAAAGCAATTTATATTAATCATCTAATTTGATCCTAACAATAATCCTGTGAAGTGCTATTATTATTCCCATTTTATAGAGCAAGAAACTGAGGCTCGGTTAGATAAATTGAACTTGCCCCAGATTATACAGTCAAGCAATGATTATAGGTAGCATTAAAACCCAGGTATTCTTGATCCTCTGTCTACCTACGCCTTTAAGAGTTCAGAGCCTTTCAGGTTAAACATCCCCTAAGCTAAGGTTTATTGAGTTCACTAGTATTGGGAAAGTCTTATTTTTATTGGTGCTCTTAAGCCCTCCCTAAGAGACACCACTGTTTCAGCTGCCAAGGTGCCTGGCATTTTTTCCCCCTTAAAGCCTTCTGTAATCGTGTGGCTCCTCAAATACACTGCTAAGTTACGCTACCTAGAAAGAATGAAAATATATCATCTAAACTTAGAAATATTGAGTCAAAACCTCCCAGGTGCCTAAGCAAATTGTTCTTAGTCAGCTGCCTAGGGAGATCCAGTCCCCTAGTAACCTGAAAGAGTTCTCACATTCCCTAAATCACATGATTAACCAGGAGAGAGTGACAGAGATTGGGAGAAGAGCTCTCACAGAGCTGGGTGAGGCTTCTGGCTTGCTTCCATGATTCAGGCTAATTTTTTTTTTTTGTTAGAGATTAAAATGGCTATTCAGGAGATGACCTTAGCAGGATATATTTACGGTTTGTATAACCATAGTTATAGAAGGCTTTTTGTGCAAGAAATTTGGGCTGGGAAGATTTGGTTGGTAATATAATCCACCTTGATGGATTTTATTGCAGTTTCAGATAAAAGGGATACCCGAGAAAATAAGGTGGGAAATAATAGGTGACTTTTTTGTTTCCTTTGGCAAAAACCAGATGATTTGACTAGAAGGCAAAATTGCACTTTTCCTCTTTTAAATGTTTTTCTCTTATTTTCTAAAGAATGTTTTGTATAGGTCAAGAGCTGAGAAACAGTTGATGTTCATTTGACTATATAGATTGGAAAGCAATGACAATCGTTTACACTGGTTCAGGGTTCTAAACAGCTTAATATAAAACCAAGTAATGTCTGGGTTCATAGTGGTGATAGATTCTTTCCATTGGTCCAATAGTACTGAGATATGTCAGTTATCTGAACCATACTCCCAAGGCTGACTGAACTAGATTAGAATGTATTTGGGAAATATTTAACAAAAGAAATACAATACAGATACAGAATACAGAATACAAATACAGAAAAACGCAGATAATGTTAGTATATGGTTTTCTAACTCAGTATGTACCCACAGGAATCTAAATATGGTTTAGTGGTTCTATTACCACTGGAGTTTGACACCACTGATACCACTTGAATTCTGCAATAACACCATTCTTGAGCTACGTTTGATGTTGCATTTATTATTTTGAGTTCACGTATCAGTTTAGCAGAGGATGTTCATCAGCTCTACCTTTAGTTAAATAGTAATTTGAACGCAGATCTTAAAATGAGAAAATCTTTAACTTTCAGCATCAGCCCAATTGCAAATGAATGATGAAACCTCCAATTTTTAATTCAAAGATCTTTTCACTGTAATCAGTGTGTTAAGCTTTTATTGTGCTGTCCAGAAAGAAGAAAACTACATATATTTAGTATAACTTCATGCTCCAGATGCCCAACCTCTGGGTTTATATGGACCAAGTTCAACCTAGGAAATAAGGGTATCATCTCTAAGGATCCCTCTTTGGTTCATGCCTCTATGCAGGATTTCCCAAGGTCATTTCTATACTTATGGTAATAACTTGTAACTATGTTTCTATGATGTGGGTAAAAAGCACCTCCAGTTTTCATGTAAGCATTCAAGCTAATATCAGATAAAAGAATTTCCCCAACAAAAAATATGCAAAACAGACAAATGATACATAGGCACTAATACATAGCTAAGACAATCCTCCCTTGTGCATCAGTGAGCCACCCCCTACCCCCACCCCTCTGGGGGATGACAGTACCTATACTGCCATCCAAGTTTACAGTGCCACTGGTTAGGATGCCTTGAGAAAAGTATATTTGGGAGCCGAACCCCACCCTATCCCAGTGGTCTGTGTAGTCCTCTAGACTTATAGAAATGTTCTGAAGTTTGGTGCTACCCAGAAAAGAAATGCCCTATAAAGTTTTTCCAGAACATCTGTTCCCTAACAGAAGATAGGCAGACTAGGTATTGACTCAGTAATTGGTATCTCATTCTCACTGGCATCCCTTTTTCAGCTCTGCAGAGAAAAAGCCTGGAATTGCAGTTTTTATTCCCCCCTTAGCCTGGGGATTAAAGAGATTTAGGAGGATTTACTTGATAATATATTCATATGAACAAGTGATGCCACATTGTATATAATGCATTAAATGAGGAAACACAGCCCTCATTCCGTTCACTTGATGCCTTTTGATTCTTTTTCCCCTAAAAAAATAAAATTTCAGTCAAGAATTAGCTAAGATGCATCAGTATGGCTTATCCTCTTAACAATCAAAATGAACACATTTTATAGCTTGAAAATGCTTTATCAATGCTCTTTACCCTTCTATTTCTGTCATTTCTGAGTGATATTTCTTCTTCCTCCCCATATAGCTTCATCCTTCAAAAAAGCAAAATTCAGTCAATACACTGGCCATGCCTGACACAGTATGTCTTTCTGTGTCAGGCCTTTGCTACTTCAGTGCCAAAAGGTGAAAGGCATGCTTCCCAATAAGTCATGGGAAGTCATGATCAGTCACTACATTGATCAGAACACTGAAGTCATTCAATGCTGTTTTCCTGTTATTCTGCTTTTTCATGGAAATTGTTCTCTTGGTTCTGTTTCTGTCTTATGCATCAGTTTGTCTGATGGCTTATTAACTAGTGTTCTCCTGTAATACTAATTGGACTTTGGAGTAGTAAACTATATTTTAATATGATTAAGGCTAAAATATAGGAAAAATGTCTTTGTATGGAGATGAAATCAGTAAACTGACATATTGGTTATGTACTAAACTGTCCCATTTGTATCTTAATCTGGAACATCTTTTTCCTTCTCTTCTATTTCCTCAATGACATGATGCTCATTTCGTGATCTCTACAAAACTCAATTCATCACACTCACATTTCACCTTGAATGAATAGACTCACACACCTATAGTTATCAATCCATCCCACAACAGCAACTCCTTTAGGTCAATGCCTCAAAACTGGAATTCAGGATGTTTTTTTCTGCCCATCTTTGTTGTTAGGGGAATAATAACATAGATCATTGGGATGGTTTAAAAACTTGGCAGGGAAATCAAACTGCTGTGGTAAATGGTTGTTAGGAAAGTGTCGATGATAAATGAAGCACTGCAGTAACAGAGAAAATCTGTTGATATGACCCATCATGGCATTTATTTGGATTTGAGTTTGTTTTTAGAACCTCACTGGAATCTCAGGCCTTTGACTCTCTTGCCCCAGTAGGGGTCAGAGCAATCTTGGGCTGTCAAGTAGCTGCAATAACTTCTTGCCTGAAACCAGGAGACTTGGGCTATAGCCAGGGAAAAGAAAAAGAGAAAAAACAGGCTACAAAAGGCAAATACATTGTATAGTAATTAAACCACTGGGTCTAGAATTAGGAAGATCTGATTTCAAATCCAATCTCAGATTCTTCCTAGTTGTATGACCCTGGGTAAGTCACTTTATTTCTGTTTTCCTTGGTTTCCTTAAATTTGAAAATAAGAATAATAATAGCACCTATCTCTCAGGGTTATTGGGAGAATGAAATAAGATAATAATTGTAAAGTGCTTAGCACTGTGCCTTAATACCCAGTGAGTACTATAGAAATGTTAGCTATTATTATAATTGTTATTATAATTATAAAAATGATACTAGCCACAAGCTAACTTTGAAGTTCCAACAACTAGAGTGACTGTCTTGCTTTTCCTCACCTTCTATATTCTGGACTTTTTCAAAACTTGACTTTCTAGATCTAATTGCTTCATTCCTGTTAGATAACCTAGTTCATCGATGTTTGGTTGTCTCTTCATAGACCAACGGCCAATTGACTTGGTTCCTTTTTAATGTTTTATCTAATGTTTTACATCCTTCTACATGGATTCTCTTAATTGCTACCCCAAAGTTCCAGTTCTAGGCTATATTCTAGACCAGTGAGGTAGGTATATGTGCCCAAAAGATCACAACTCCAGAGCTCAGTATCCAGTCTTTTTCTGCCTTGTCCTGCTCTGATCCTGATTTAGGGTTAGAGTGATTGGAATGTCCTATGACCAGTTTTGTTCTTTTCTATCCTTGGCCTTATGCTGGAGTCGTCTAGTAGAAAGGACTCTGATCTTCAAGTCAGGAGAAGTGACTTTGCATCCTGGACAACTTATTTAATCAATAAACATTTTATTAAGCATCTACTATTTGCCAAGCATTGTGATAGGTGGTGGGGATGCAAATCAAAACCAAAGTCTAGATTCTAGCCCTCAAGGGATACATATATATATATATATATATATATATATATATATATATATTTCCAAAACAGAGTGGTACAGCTGGACCTGGGATTTGTAAGGGGTAAAAATTATGGTTGGATTGAATATTTGAGAGTTAGTTGCCAGGGATTTAATTACTAAATCCCAATGAATTACTCAAGCCAGAATGGATTTTATGGTAGTTTATTTACAAACAGAAAGAAGAAATTAAGGAAATGAGAGAGAAAAAGAGAGAGAGATAGCTGCCCTGACCTGGTCTGAACCAGGCAGGAATTCAGAGGCCTCAGCCAGGGCAGGGCCCAGAGGATTAAATTTAACATAGCTTCCAGCCACTGAGGCCTCCTCCAAGATGAGGGACCTCTCCAGAGGTTAGTGTCTCCAGAAAGCCAAGGAAAAGGGAGTCCAAACACAATGGGCATCTCCAGAGGCTAGTGCCTCCAGAAAAGCCAAGAAAAGGGAGTCAACCTTTTCACACACCACATGATAGTCCAAAGGAAAGCAGCCTGAGATCTCAAGCCTAAGCTCCTCCAAGGCCAAGTTCAAAGGTGAAGACCTTGAGCTCACAGGAAATGACCACGAAATTTAAAGATAGTTCTTTTTGTCACTTCCTGTGCCTTATGTGTACCAATGGTGGCTTAAATTTAGCTTTGGCCTGTCCAGGGGGCAGTCAGTTGTTTCTGATTTGTCACTTGTTAGCACATGTGGGTCATAGACCTTCTTCCCCCACACTTGAATCCTTAAGTGGGGGTGTATACATTCCTGGTGGCTAAAATTCTAAAGAATAAGTAGGGTAGAGTTAATCTCAATTTCACAATCCCCCCTGATGATGATTGGGACACTAGTCTCCCCAACTGATCACTTAACATAATCATCTTGTACCTCTAAAATCTTCTAACTACACACAAAATTTCACCCTCCAAGAGGAAACTACAATAGTTAGAGATAAGAGGAAATAGAAGAGAGAGAAAGCAAAACCAATGTTTTGCTGGGTACATTGACAAAAACCAATTAGGGGGCAGTCCCCTTTGGCATAAGAGTATGAAATAGAAAAATGTAAACTGAAAGAAACTGTTACTTGTTGAAATAGAGAGGTAAACTGAGGGGAAACTATTTCTTCTGCAATGACTGCTGTCCTCTGACTTTGACTAGAGAGAGCTGCTAAGGGAACCAGATACTGTTTATTTGTTATGGAGGTATGAATGAAGAATGCTGAGGGATGCCACACAGGGGTGCTGATACACAGGGGAAATGCTCTGGGGAATGATCTGGGGTCTGCCTACTGATCCCTACTGATGGCTGATGGATCAGTCTATATTTCTAATCTCCTCCTCCCTTTCACTTCCTCCCTTCTCCAACCCTCTTCTTCCTGCCACCCTCTCCTCCCAATTCTTTTCTCCCCCCTGGAGTGAACTATAAAGATATTATTTTCATCTCTTCTTTCAAGTCAAGGGGTTTATTGGGATACCAGGATGGGAAACTGAGGTGAGAGGGATGAGGATGTCCCTAATCTAAATGAGGGAAAATTGAGGGTTTGGGAAATCCCAAATGTGACAAAGGGACAGTCAGAGATAGAGGACAACAGCTTTTAAATCTTCTTTCTTCTTCTCACAAAATCAGCAAGGTCTCTCAGCTTAACCCCAGAGAGAAACAAATTTCAAAATCTCTCCTTCAGCCTAGCTTGTCTCCTTTCTCAGCTTCAACCCCAGAGAAAAACAAAGTTCAAAGTCTCTCAGTTTCTCCTGGCCAGCTCAACTGTCAAATAGACCACCAACTCAAAAGCCAAGTTTCTCCTTCTTGTCAACTTCAACTGTCCAAAGCCAGAGAACCCCCAAACCAAGTCAGCCCCACCAGAGTCTTTTAGCCAGGTTCCACCTCCAGAGAGAGTGACTCCAAGTCAAGTCCCCTCCCCTTGGTCAGCTTAACTGCCAACTCCTGGGAACATTCCATTTGGAACCCTGGTTCTTGCATCTTGGTTTACAAGTCCACTCTCTCCATGCCTCTATTATAAGTATACATTCAAAACATACTATCACAAGTATACATTCAAAACATATGTACCCTGAAGTTCATCCTGGATCTTCTTGATGCAGTGTACATTTTGCAGGCATCTTTATGCAAACAATCCATTCTCCAGATTTCAGGAGTTAGCAAGCTTCTTTCCTTGAAAATTTTATCTCGAACAAAATTTTAAATCTTGGTTTTTGTGAAAATATAGATTTCACTGGCACAAAGAACTCAGAGGTGAAGAGAAATCTCTCTACCAATACAGGACAGTACCTTCTCTGCAACTTAGGTTCTCAGAGACATGCCTGGAGTATAGGTGTCAACCATTCTTCATGCATGCTTCTGGAACTAGATTAAAATGTAATTGGGAAATATTTAATAAAAGGAAAAGAAACACACCAGAACACAGATAATGTTAAAACATGGTTTTCTAAGTCAGTCTGCAGCCCACAGGAATCCTTGCATGCACTTAATGGTTCCCACCCTATCTGAATTTGACATCCTGGGCTTAGAGTCTAGAGAAGTAGAAGTAACATATACTCATCCAGTATATGTTAGAGGTAAGGCTTCAATCTGTGGCTCCTTGGTTTTGAGGCCAGTTCTCTATGCACTACATCATAATATTTGTATTATATAAAATATGTAGTAAATCATTATAAGGTAATTTTGAGATGAGGCACTAGCATTTAGGAGGAATCAGGAAAAGCCTTATCTAGGAGATTATGTTTGAGGTGAGCTCTGAAGGAATCTGGAATCCTAAGAAATGCAAGTAAGAAGGGAATTCACTCCAACAAAACTAATACAACCAAGAAGAGAAGGAAAATGAGAACTGGGAAACTATTTATAGAAAAGTCTCTCTGATAAGGCTTGATTTTTCAAATATATAAAGAACTGAATCAAATTTATAAGAATATAAATCATTTCCCAATTGATAAATGGTCAAAGGATATGAACATGCAGTTTTCAGAAGAAGAAACCAAAGCTATGTATAGTCATATGAAAAAATACTTCAAATTACTACAGAGAAATATGAATTAATACAACTCTGAGGAACCACTTCATATCTATCAAATTGGTTAATGTGATAGAAAGTGAAACTAATAAATGATGAAGGGGATATGGGAAAATTGAAAATCTAAATGTGTTATTGGTAGAGTTGTGAACTGATTCAATCATTCTAGAGAGCAAGTTGGAGCTATGCCCAAATGGCTATAAAACCATGTATGTCCTCTGACCTAGCAATACTACTATTAGGTCTATATCCCAAAGACCTTTTTTTTTTTTTTAAAAAGGACTTATATGTACAAAAATGTCTATTATGCCTCTTTTTGTGGGGGCAAAGAATTGAAAATAGAAGGGATGCCTATCAATTGTGAACTGGCTAGAAAAGTTGAGGTAGATGATTGTGATGGAATACTTTTGTGCTAGAAGAAATGATGAACAAGATTTCAGAAAAAAAATCTGAAAAGACTTACATGAACTGATGCAAAATGAAGTGAGCAGAAAAATGATAACATTGTATAAAGTAATAGCAACATTGTATACATATGTATATATATATATATATATATCACAATTGATTAATTGTGAATGGCTTAGCTATTCTCAGCAATACAATGATACAGATAATTCCATAGGACTCATGATGGAAAATGCTTTCTACCTTCAAAGAAAGAACTGATGGAGTCTGAATGCAAATTAGAGCACAGTTTTTAAAAAACATTTTTTTGCTGTCTTCTTTTGTAACATGGCCAATCTGCAAATATGTTTTGCATTGCTACACATGCATAATCTATATCAAATTTCTTGCCTTCTCAAGGAAGGAGGGGAAAGAGGGATAGAATTTATACTTGAAGATAAAAAAGAATATGAAATTTTATTTTTTACATATAATTGATAAAAAGGTTTAAAAAATTTAAAAATGAAGGAAATATAATCTAGCAATATGGGATGAGAGACAGAGACAGAGAAAAATTCAGAGGCAGAGAAGAGATAGAAACAGACACAAAGAGAAAGAATTGGCAGGTTTTGAGGTAGCAGTTTCTGTTGAGTGATGAAGCTGGAAGTCAAATGCCAAGAAGTTTGTGAGAGGAGAGGAAGAGGAGGCAATAGGGATAGAAACCTTTTTTTTAAGTGTTTGTGAATGAGAGAAAGATATAGGATGATTATTTTAGAGACGAGAGTTTTTAATTTGGGGTATGTGAACTTAAAAATATTAATAATTGGTTTCTTATGTAGTTCTATATATTTTATGTACTTAAAAATATCTGAGAAGGGGTCCAGAGGCTAAACTAGAACTCCAAAGGGGTCTATAATATAAAGAAAATTAAGAATCCTTGATTTAATACCTTGGGGAAAGATCAGAGCAATTTACTTATCTCAATTTTCTCTGTGTAACTGTGTACAAGGTCCCATGTTGAGGAAGGCACATGATAGACTTTTCATAATTTCTTATTGATTGATCAGAGATGGTGTAGGAAGCTCAAGGAGAGAAAAAAAAGCTTTAGAACTGCTATTGAGACAGGTGTGATAGAGCACCATTTGGGAAAAAAGAAAGGGATTATATTATAGCAATGAAGGCACAGCTGAAATTAGTTAGAGCCAGTTGGCATGATTGAGTGATGTTCAGTTGTGCTATTTTGATTTGTACTCTTAAAGACTTTGTGAGATATTTTAAAGGAGAAGGGTATAATATCTTTTTCAGTGATATGGTTTATGAGACTGATTTTCTTTGTTTATGAAATTACTAGAAAGATAATTCAGGAGGAATACTTTATTCCCCATGCTCCACACTCAATTTTATTTAAAAATATTCTTAACATTCATTTTCTTAATTTGAGTTCTCAATTACCTCCATCCCTTAAGTCCCTTCCCTTCCCTCCCCATTGATTTAGTATTCATTATACATGTAGTCATGTAGAATATATTTCAATATTACCTATGTTTCAAAAGAGCATGAAAAATAAAGAAAGGAAAAATTGCTTCCAACCACACTCAGAATTCATCAGTTTCTTCTTTGGAGAAGGTTAGCATTTTTCATTATGAGTTCTGTGGAATTATTGTGGTCATGGTATTGTAGTCTTTCACTACAATTGTTGTTATAATATTTCTGTTACTGTACTATTACAGTGTTCTCTTGGTTCTGCACACTTCATTTTGTTTCAGTTCTTGTATCTTCCCAGGTTTTCTGAAATCAGCACTTTCAGTATTTCTTACATTGCAATAATATTCCTTCACAGTCATGTACCACAACTCTTTCAAACATTCTACAGTTGATAGGCATCCCAAGGGGAACACGTTAGACATAGTGTGTTAAGATTTCAGTAGAGCATTTAACAAAGTATCTCATGATATCCTTTAGAGAAAACGGAAAAATGTGAATCATAGTAGAGTTAGGTTGATTCAAAACTGGTTGAAAAATTGGTCCCAAAGAGCAATCATTTAAGGAATTAGAAAAAATTCTTAGCAAATGTAAGCATAGGAGATCTCTCTGATGCTCATTGTCATACTATAACAGAATAACCCACTTTTAGAAAATTTTTGTCTTCTTAACGCCTTTTTTCATAATTTTGGTGTAACAAAGGTATAGGAGTACCAAACTGCCTTTCTTTTTTCCATCAAGATTCTCTCTCAGGGGTGCTGATTTTTCACTGACTCACTGGCTCCATTCCTTACCTTAGGTTTTGAAAAGTTCTTTCTGACATCAGTTTAGAGAAATGACTCCACCAATCAGATTTTTAAATTCTGCTCTCATTTGCTGATGTACCAAGATTTCTCTTAGAGCTGTTAATCAATAGCTTTTGCCCAAAAGATCATTACTTTAGGAAACAGCTTAATGGGTTTAACTAATAGTTAAGAATGGATAAGAATTAATGAAGGCATTATTTAAATAAAATAGTTTCCATATTCCCTTTAATACCAGGTTCAATGCCTTACATGGTAAAAATTACACTTGGCTGTATATCCCTTTCCCTCTTGGTTGAGGACCAGGCATCTATAGGAATAAAAGTCATTCATTGTAAATGTCTCAGCTTCCCAGATGTAGCCTAGGCCACAGAGAGTCAATGTTCTAACCTCTAGTTAGAGCAACAGCTTAAAGTCAGAGATCCTTTTTGCTTTTGCCTTGTATTCATTCTGTCCACTAGTTTCTATGCTGTTTGGTGAGATTCAGGAGGGCCTCAGACACTGAAGAAAGGACCTTCCCTCAGCTTCCCCTTCTATTGACTCAGTTATCTTTACCTGAAGCCTCACCTTCATTGGGAAGGGTCAGCATATAAAAGCTTCTAGACTAGATTGATGCAGAATGGGAGCAGCCTGCTGTTTTCATTTCTGATCCACTTGAAAAAAAATCCATGGATGGGGATGTGTACCTTCATGGCCCCACTGTCCATGTATGCTCTCTCTGGGTGCTGTGTTTTTCATCAGGACACATAAAGCCATCTCAGTCTGTTGGAGTCTTGGCAAGGGCTGGAATGCTCTTTGTTATATCAAATTGCATAAAAGATCAAAAAATTATTTGCTTTTTCAAATAAATGCTTACAATAGAAGAAACCACATTAAAAAAAATCTTTCCTTCCTTCCTTCCTTCCTTCCTTCCTTCCTTCCTTCCTTCCTTCCTTCCTTCCTTCCTTCCTTCCTTCCTTCCTTCCTTCCTTCCTTCCTTCCTTCCTTCCTTCCTTCCTTCCTTCCTTCCTTCCTTCCTTCCTTCCTTCCTTCCTTCCTTCCTTCCTTTCTTCCTTCCTTCTTTCCTTCCTTCCTCATTTCTTTTTTACAACCAACACACAGCTAGGAAGTATCTGATGCCATATTTGAATCCAGAATCTCCCAACTCTAAGTCTGTCTCTCCAACCACTGTGCTACCTAATTTCCCAAACACTTTTAAAAATAAATGATTTTTTTCTAGACATGTTATTTCAGTGGTATGGGGGGTGGAGCTACCCTAGCTTACTCTCTCTGCTAATACCTATTAGTATCATCAAGTACTTCATCCACTCACTATTTCATCTCTACACAGGAGAACATGCCCAAACTTTTGGACTTCAGGCTCCCACCCCTATGGCAAAGCTGGAGAACTTCTTTCTCCTCTTCAATTAAAAACATTGATTTTTTTTATCCAAGGATCCTGAGCTTTCCCCATATAACTGTTGATTTTTTTGTATTTAAACATCTCCCTTGGTTTCTTATCTTTAATTTTAAATTTTAGAGAGTTGTCCAGGGCACAAAAAAAAGAAATGATTTGCTAAGTCACACACAGTTACTATATGTCAGAGGCAGAAATTGAACACAGGTATTTCTTTTTTACTCTAAGACTAATTCTTTACAAACTATACTCATATTGCCTCAGTAAATATCATTTATATTCCCTTCAGAATTTTATTTTTGAAGAAAAAACATACAACTAATTTTTTGAGGTGCAATGAAAAATGCTGGGCCTAGTGTCAGGAAGACGAGTTCAAATCCAACCACAGACATTAGTTATGTGACCCTGGGCAAATCAGTTGACTTGCTTTCCTCAGTTTCCCCACCTGTAAAATGAGGATAATGACAGTTTCTATTTCCTAGGCTTATAGTGAGGATCTAATGAGATAAAAATTGTAAAGTACTTCAACCTAGTGTCTGGCAACAGTAAGCACTATGTAAATGTTAACCATTATTATTATTATTAACATGCATTTAAGTGCATCATTGCCACTGATTTCAATTATCCTCTTCTGACTGTTGAGTCTTGTTAGTGAACAGGCCCATTAATATATAATTGACACAAGTTTGTACTGGAAGCTGAGTGTCAAACTTAGTAGTTAATTCATGGAACCCTATTTTTAAAGGGATTGCCCTTGAGAAACAGTGATGAGTTTTGACCTTTCTCTGGAGATCTTATAGATTCTGAAGAATTGTATTTTTCTTCCCTATGTGGAGAGTAAATAGAGCATTGCTTATTTTCAGTCATTCCTTTAGTATAATAACATCTAAACCTTGCCAATCAATAGCTTTTGGAGAACTTTTTTTCTGTTCAGAAGGCCTGTCACTGAACTGTTCTGGACAATATAAGAGCCCTTTCCAAGCAATTTGAACAAAAGAAACCTTGTGGTCACGCTCCATTTTGAACTACATCCATGGAGTGCACTGACCTTCATTTTTTGACCTACTTTTTCAGCAACACAGATAGGAGAACACAGTCCAAAGAACTTAGAGTTCAAACATTGCAAACTCTTTAATTTTCAAACGATGAAAGCAAGCATTCATATAGTACTCACTATATGCCAGGCAAGGTTCTTCAATGGCTAGAGCACTGGGCCTGGAGTCAGGAAGACCCAAGTGCAAATCTGGCCTTAATTAGTTACTGTGTCACCCTGGGCAAGTCACTTAACCTCATTCCCCTTAATCTACTGGAAAAGGAAATGGCAAACCACTCTAGTATCTTTGCCAAAAAACCATGGACAATATGGTTCAAAGAGTCCCTTTCTTCCTTCCTTCCTTCCTTCCTTCCTTCCTTCCTTCCTTCCTTCCTTCCTTCCTTCCTTCCTTCCTTCCTTCCTTCCTTCCTTCCTTCCTTCCTTCCTTCCTTCCTTCCTTCCATCCTGCACTTTCCCTTCCCTTGCCTTCCCTTCCCTTGCCTTCCCTTTCCTTCCCTTCCCTTCCCTTCCCTTCCCTTGCCTTCCCTTCCCTTCCCTTCCTTTCCCTGCCCTGCCCTGCCCTCAACCCATCTATCCAAACACAATGTTGTGGGACATATGTTTCTTCATCCATGTAAAAGTGATAGTCAAACTAGATGAACTCTAAGAATCTTTCCAATTCTTAATTATGTTTTTACTCTGTGTTTAAAAAAAAAGAAGAAAAAAGATGGGAAATTGTTGGCATTCAGTAATAAAAGATGGCTTATCTTTTGTAACACATACTATGTGGCAACAGGAAAGTCCTAAGTCTCACCAGTATCTAAATCATTTAAAAGAGATTGAGATCCATGTTCACTTTTCCAGGTGTTGTCCTGAATAATCTCTAAGGGTTTAGAAGAGGTCTTATCTGTTTCTTTTTTAAATTCAATGACCCCTAACCTGCAGTTTAGTAAATTTAGTTAGGATAATTCTCTACCATAGTTCTTATGATGAATATGAGCCACCCTGTTATCAACAAGGCTATAGCAATTTGTTAATTGTGGGACTGGATGCTGGGAATCTAAACTGATTCTGTCCTGTCATGGAATTGTCTACTGGCTGGGCACAAACAAGGGGACAATTGGTCTACCAATGGGATTTTGCTTCATCGAAACCACTGGACTATTCTGATCAAAATGACTTTAGAAAAGTCCTAAAAGTATTTGTAGATCAGTGGAAAAGTGATATTTTTCTAAAGGTCTGAAGAGATGAGATGGAGGAAGTAGTTCAAATGGTGAATGTTTTCATATTTCCCACCACTGTTAGCAGGAAAGAGAGAATCTTTCAGCATCTGAACTAATCAAAAATCTTAATCAGAACACCAACAGAAGGAAAGATGGGGAAAGGCCAATGCAATACATTGGTTTTATAAATAGAATCCAAGTGGAGAGAGACAGAATGCTGTTCATACCTCATGAAAATGATGTGATTTCAGGAGGCTAACCTGGGAGCCAGTCCAAAATTTATTTTTAGTGTTGAATGTGTCAGACACATTTATATCGGACCAATTTCTTCAGGCATCAAAGACAGAAACTCCAGAGCTGAAAGTTGGCGAGAGACATGATCACAGAGGGGAAAAAAATATTTGAGGGTTGTTTTAAAACACAGTGTATGTTTTATTGGTATTGAAAGTGACAATGCAATGAAAATACCAAATAAAGATAAAGCAATCCTACCTCATACTTAAGACTTAGAAGACATACAATCTGTGTCAGTGATAAAGAACTAAAATGTCAAAGTTAGGGAAAAAAAGAACAAGTTGGAAGATCTGATTTTCCTTTAAGAAGCCACTACTTGTCTGAAAGCTCATATTTTGAATCTCTATTATGACTGGCATAAAAAGGTCATGGGGTAGGAAGGCTAAATATAATCTGCATGATGATTCAATGATAGGAGGAAAATCTTTCTGAAATCTAATTATGTACACAGAGCACTGACACAAATCATTTGGCACTAGACTCCTGCAGACATGTTTAAGTACAAAGATAAAACCAATAGAATTGAGTTTAGAAGTAGAGACATACTAATTAGGGCAAATCTGGTTAACCAAGGGTGACTGATCAGCCTAATTAATATTCTTTAGGGAATGCAATAAAAGGCTTAAGTCAGGAAATTGTACCTTGGCTTCAGCATATACTCTAATATCCCATAGAGTCTGTTATCTCACTCACATGAGTGCTGCTTCAATGATGATGAGTATAACCCCTGCCTAACTGACTATTCCATGCTGTGCTCAGTTATAACTTTCCATATATTCACCAGAGGGAAGCCACCTATCCATTCTTGGGTTCTCTTGACATTATGTGGTTCCCAATGGAACCAATGGGAAAGTTGTTCATAGGTTATTCCTTGTTTTCTCTACATGATTAATCCATCTTCTCCTGTCCCCCCTCAAAACCATTTATCTCATGTCACCCTTTATGTTGCTTCTCTTAAGTAATTCTTTATTTGTAATGTATTGTGAGCTACTCATATATGCTACTTGTTTTATAAGGAGAGATCAAAATATTATTTGCTTACTAGACATACACTTGAAAAGAATAAGTGATTTTAGCCATAACAACATAAAGGTTTCCATGTTTTCCTTTCAAAGTTTAAAACTGAGGGTTAATTTAGATTAAAAAGTTTTTTGAAATACTTCAGAAAAGTTAAAGCCCTGCCACATCCAAATTGATCCTCTTCCATTTTAGTTAGGAATTTTGGGTCTATTTAAAAATATTATTAATGCCTTCTGCTTTTAGGTAATAGTCATTTTCAGATATACCACTTTACCTCCACCTCACCTCCAAATCATGACTAATAATTAGCAGAAATGATTGACAGTCTGGGGTGATGCCAATAATCTTACACAGATAATATTAGGGAATACTTAGGATGCTTTGTAAGTTTTTTTTTAAACTAATTCCTACCAGCAGAAGGGGAAAGGACATCAAAAGATTGGTTATAATATTTGAACCTAGAACTTTTGCTGTGGAATTTCCTGAAACTGGAAAATAACAGTAGAATTTGTTCCTTGAAAATCTTGCTCTGCCAGAAGCAGTGATCAAAGGACCCTCAGGAGAAAGGAAGTCTCACTGAACTACTAAAGGTCCTGCAAGGAAGATCCCCATATCCTACACAGTGAATGTTCTTCTCTTTCTTGATGAAAAGCATTCTCAGTAACAACATTCTGTTTGGACAGAGAGAATATTTTGATGGAAAGATATCTATAAAGCTGAGGGACTGTGAGGAACCTCACCTGGGTTCCCTGGCTTGAAACAAGAAGAAATTAAAGCAGCAATCACAGCCCTGAGTTTCTCTGAGAGGATTCAAGGAGGCCAAAGAACAGCTGAAAGAGTACTACAAATTATCTTTTGAGGACTTCTCATTGAGAGGAATCCTCATATTTGGGACAGTATAATTGAAAATCTATTACCCTAAAAAAAGAACTACATTTCCCAGGAGCCCACTGACTTCCTGTCATTATGTACTTCCTGTTGATAGGGGATATTAGGTGAGGACATGGAAGGTCCCAGATCTTTACTTCCGGTCTCAAGCTTGGTAGTGGTAAGGTCGGTGTTTGAACTGGCTGATCACCCATGGGCATGTTGTCATTAATTTGTATCTTCTTTATTTCTTGATTTCTAATGATTTTTAATAAACTTCATAAAATGTAATATTTTAATTATTTGAGACATAATTTTAAATTTTACAGAACTCTGTGGGACTTTGGGGAATGATAGAGGTACTTTGGACTAATGGTTCCTCATCTTTGATCATCTGTTTTATTTCTTACTCTTAAAATAAAGTTAAATTCTATAATAGAGGAAAAAGTCTTTGAAGAAAATGTGTTATCATATATGGACACACTATACAGAGAGTTTCCCAAATTTCCTAAGAGTCTCATGAATCAAGAAAATAAGAACATTCAAAGTATGCTCAGACTCCTCACACTGTGAATGGTTTATCCTGGGATTTAAGTAGTAACTGGTTAAAATAGTTTTTATCATAATCAAATTTTAGAGCCCCAGCAAAATTTGGATATATACACTAAAGTGTATCTGGAACATAGGATTTGGAAGAGAAAATCTAGCTGTCATTTATGATTGTTATTTAAAATGCCATCTCTTTCAATGGAAGTCAGTAACACCTTTCTAAGAAATAACTCATTAGTATATCTGTATACTTTCATGACCATTTTGGAAATTCTACCTGTACACGAGAAGTCTTTTGACTTCAGAAGTTCAGTTTCCTCCTATGTAAATCAAGCTAAATAGATAATACTTGAGGACATAGAGTCAATATGGTGGCTTAGAAGCAGTGAAAGTTCAGACCTCTGAAGGCCCTTCCATACTGATTATTAACTAAATGCCCATAGGGGACTGAAAACCAGACATAACAACAGGACAGAGCCAAGGAATCCTCCTGCTGGACTCAACTTAAAAGACTGAACTGAGAGATTTGCTGACTAAGCTCCAAGGGTGAAGGCTGAAAGAAAAGTCTGATATTACAAGCTGCTAAAAAGAAGCCATTCAGATACCATGGAACTACAGTGAGAAAAATACATGATCTGGCTGCATCTACACTGAAGGATCAAAAGGCATGGAATATGATATTCCAGAAAGCAAGGGAGCTAGGTCTACAACCAAGAATCTACTACCCAGTAAAACTGACTATATTCTTATAGGGAAAAGTATGGTAATTTAACAAAATAGAAGAATTCCAAGCATTTGTAAAGAAAAGACCAGACCTGAACAGAAAATTTGATGCCCAAACAGAACTCAAGAGAATCATCAAAAGGTAATTAAGAAAGAGAAGTGAATGAAATCTTAGAAAAAAAATTAGAGTTAGTAGATATGTGAAGAAAAATAAATAGGGACAAAAAGGAATACACCTTCTTTTCAGTAGTACATAGTGCATTCACAAAGATTGACCATTTACTAGGGCATAAAAACATTGCAAACAAGGGCAAAAGAGCAGAAATAATGAATGCAACTTTCTCAGACCACAATGCAATGAAAATAATAATTAGTAAGGGTACTTGGAAATTAAACAATATAATTCTCCAAAATCAGTTAAAGAACAAATCATAGAAACAATTAATAATTTCATTGAAGAAAATGACAATGATGAGATATTCTTTTAAAATCTATGGGATACAGCCAAAGCAGTAAGCAAGGGGAAATTTATATCCTTGAGTTCATATATCAACAAATTAGGGAGAGCAGAGGTAAATGAATTGGGCATGGAAATTAAAAAACTAGAAAGTGAACAAATTAAAAATCCTCAGATGGAGACTAAATTAGATATCCTAAAAATCAAAGGAGAAATTAATAAACTTGAAAGTCAAAGGACTAATGATTTAATATATAAGACAAGAAGCTGGTACTTTGACCAGTACTTTGTCTATTTTATTTGTTTTTTCAATCTAATTAAAAGAAGGAAAGAAGAAAACCAAATTAACACTATCCAAGATAAAAAGGGAGACCTTACCTCTAATGAAGAGGAAATTAAGGCAATCATTAAAAACTATTATGCCCAATTATATGGCAACAAATATGGCAATCTAGGTCATGTGGATGAATGTTTACAAAAATATAAATTGTCTAGACTAACAGAGGAAGAAATAGACTATGTTAATAACCCCATATCAGAAAAATATATATGAACAAGCCATCAAAGAACTCCCTAAGAAAAATTCCCCAGGTCCAGATGGATTCACAAATGAATTCTATCAAGCAGTCAAAGAACAACTAATCCCAATATTATACAAACTATTTGGCACAATAAGCAAAGAAGGAGTTCTACCAAATTCCTTTTAAGACACAAATGTGATACTAATTCCAAATCCAGGCAGGTCATAAACAGAGAAAGAAAACTACAGACAAATATCCTTAATGAATATAGATACAAAAATCTTAAATAGGATACTAGCAAAAAAGAGTCCAGCAAGTGATCATAAGGGTTATTCACTATGACCAGGTAGGATTTATACCAGGAATGCAAGGATAGTTCAATATTAGGAAAACCATCCCCATAATTGACCATAGTAACAAGCAAACTAACAAAAATCACATGATTATCTCAATAGATGCAGAAAAAGCCTTCAACAAAATACAACATCCATTCTTTTTGAAAACACTAGAAAGCATAGGAATAGAAGGGCCTTTCCTAAAAATAATAAACAGTATATATCTAAAGTCATCAGCAAACATCATCTGCAATGGGGATAAATGAGAAGCTGTCCCAATAAGATCAGGACTGAAACAAGGATGCCCATTATCACCTCTATTATTTAACATTGTATTAGAAACACTAGTAGTAGCAATTAGAGAAGAAAAATAAATTGAAGGTATTAAAATAGGCAATGAGGAGACCAAACTATTACTCTTTGCAGATTATATGATGATCTACTTAAAGAATCCTAGAGAAGCAACTAAAAAGCTAGTGGAAATAGTCAACAACTTAAGCAAAGATGCAGGATACAAAATAAACCCACATAAGTCATCAACATTTCTATATATTTCCAACATATCTCAGCAGCAAGAATTAGAAAGAGAAATTCCATTTAAAATCACCCTAGACAATATAAAATACAGAGGAATCTATCTGCCAAGACAAACACAGGAACTATATGACACAACTACAAAACACTATCCACACAATTGCAACTAGATCTAAACAATTGGAGAAACATGAATTGCTCATGGGTAGCATGAGCTAACATAATAAAAATGACAATCTTACCCAAATTAATTTACTTATTTTGTGCCATACCCATTGCACTTCCAAAAACATTTTTACTAAATTGAAAAAAAAAGTAATAAAGTTCATTTGGAATAACAAAAAATCAAGAATGTCCAGGGAAATCATGAAAAAAATGTGAAGGAAGGTGGCCTTGCAGTCCCAGATCTCAAACTATATTATAAAGCAATGGTCATCAAAACAATTTGGCTAAGAGACAGAAAGGAGGATCAGTGGAATAGACTTGACATAAGTGACCTCAACAAGACAGTCTATGATAAGCCCAGGGATCCCAGCTTTTGGGACCAAAATCCACTATTTGATAAAAACTGCTCAGAAAATTGGAAGACAGTATGGGACAGCTTGGGTTTGGATCAATACCTCACACCCTACACCAAGATAAATTCAAAATGGGTGAAAGACTTGAATATAAAGACGGTAACTATAGGTAAATTAGGCGAACACTGAATAGTATACATGTCAGATCTTTGAGAAAGGAAAGATTTTAAAACCAAGCCAGTGCTAGAAAAAAAATCACAAAATTTAAAATAAATAATTTTGATTACATCAAATTAAAAAGTTTCTGTACAAACAAAACCATTGTAACCAAAATTAGAAGGGAAGTAACAAATTGGGAAACAGTCTTCATAACAAAAACCTCTGACAAAGGTCTAATTACTCAAATTTACAAAGAGCTAAATCAATTGTACCAAAAAAAAAAAAACAAGCCATTCTCCAATTGATAAATGGGCTAGGGAAATGAATAGGCAATTTTCAGTGAAAGAAATCAAAACTATTAACAAGCACATGAAAGAGTGTTCTAAATCTCTTATAATCAGAGAGATGCAAATCAAAACAACTCTGAAGTATCACCTCACACCTAGCAGACTGGCCAACATGACAGCAAAGAAAAGGAATGAGTGCTGGAGGATATGTGGCAAAGTTGGGACATGAATGCATTGCTGGTGGAGTTATGAATTGATCCAATCATTCTGGAGGGCAATTTGGAACTATGCCCAAAGGGCGATAAAAGAATGTCTGCCCTATGATTCAGCCATAGCACTGCTGGGTTTGTACCCCAAAGAGATAATAAGGAAAAAGACTTGTACAAGAATATTCATAGCTGTGCTCTTTGTGGTGGCAAAAAATTGGAAAATGAGGGGGTGCCCTTCAATTGGGGAATGGCTGAAAAAATTGTAGTATATGTTGGTGATAGAATAATACTGTGCTCAAAGGAATATTAAAATGGAGGAATTCCATGGGAACTGGAATGACCTCTAGGAACTGATGCAGAGTGAGAGGAGCAGAACCAGGAGAACATTGTACACAGAGACTGATACACTGTGGTATAATTGAATGTAATGAACTTCTCCATTAGTGGCAATGCAGTGATCCTGAACAACTCAGAGGGAATCTATGAGAAAGAACACTATCCACATTCAGAGGAAAAACTCTGGGAGTAGAAACACAGCAGAAAAACAACTGCTTGATTACATGAGTCTAGGGGATATGATTGGGGATTTAAATTCTAAATGAACATCCTAGTGCGTACATCAACAACATGGAAATAGGTTCTGATCAAGAACACATTTAATATCCATTGGAATTGCATGTCATCTCTGGGAAGGTCAGGGAGTGGGAAGGGAGGAAAAGAATATGATTCTTGCAACCAAGGAATAATGTTCTATATTGACTAAAAAAATTAAAATTAAAAAAAAATCCTGAGGTTCCTTTGAGCCCTTAAATTTTGACTGTTGTCATTGAAAAATTTTATACATTTTTCTAGAATGTGGGGGAAAGTACAATTTTCTTTGTTTTTTAATATTTATACTTTAGCTATTTCTGCCATTTCTTATTTTAGGTAAACTTTTTATGTAATTAAAAATTTTATTTTATTTTCATATGTGATGTTTTTCTTCTTTTCCTCTTATAGAATATTTTGTCAATGTAAAAAAAAAGAGAACAGATTTGAGGGCTGGGTAATAGAGTTTCTTATTTCAAGTCTGACATTTATTTGCTATGTAATCATAGGCAATTCTCTTGGCCTCTGTGATCCTTAGTTTCCTCATCTGTAAAATGCAGATTGTTATTTGTCCTCCCAGAGCTGTTGTGGGGAAAGCTCTTTGTAAACATTTAAATTCAATTACAAATATGTTATTTAAAAAAATAGATAACACTTATATTACCTACCTCATTATTGTTGTGATAAAGAGTTCTCTGTAGACCTTCAAATACTATATATAAGTGAATTATTACCATCGTTATCATTATCATCCTCAATTATTCTCCTACTCACCTTTTCAATGGAATTCACATTGATTTTTTCTTTTATATTTAATGTTCTACAGAATACTGTAAAACAGAGAAAATAATGCTTTTTTTGTAGTTACATAAAAGAATTGGGATATAAACTCATCTTCTATAGGTTCACTGAAAGCAACTTTGTGGTAACTCCAGTAGCAGCAGACAAAATGATAGGAATGATACATATTTCATCTTTGTCTCACGTGATTTTGATTCTTCTAGGTCTCTGAACGTTAAAAGTTCATTCAATTTAGCATGCAGATAGGAATATTTCGTATGACTATATCTGTTTTAAAATTTTTGTGCATAAGTATTACATCTGGGAAATTATAGAAGATAGTTCAGTCTACAATAATGATTTCATTCCAGTACCATTTATTTGTTGAATTTTCAAATATATTTGGGGCTTCTTGTGGGAGTGCATGGTTTGTTAGTTTGTAAAGGATACTATAGTTTGGTTGTACAATTCTAGACATCTGATCATATCTTCTTTGGTATTAGTAGAAACTAAAATTTTGCAACCTGAAATCAGTTCATCATATAATCTGTATCAACAAAGAAGCTTAGATTCCTAAGGATAGCTTTACTTTATTTTCTGGTAGAGGCAACCTGATCTTGAATCCCTATGAGTAAGCCCTCAGTTTCTATGACCAAATCTGTAAGACTCAGCTTTTTGTCATTTCTTTATTACCATGTTGTTGGTTAAATTATTGTGATTGATGTCTGTGGAGTACCTTTTCATTCTGTCCTAGGATTTTAGCTATTCCACAGGTACCATCTCAAGATGGTCACCTGTTTTACAGATTCAACAGTATACATCTATTGTTAAGGTTCATGAAATGAGATCTTTTTTCTATAAATGTACTGCAACACATTTTTAATTTTTTATGCACTCTGAAAACATCAACCAAATCTCTTCCTCAGTTTTGATGAATGTGTTAATATTTCTATAGTTACTTTGGAATGAAGAGCCCTGTCTTTTGTTAGGATTACATAGAGCTTTTCCCCTTGATAATCTTAGGTCATTTTATGTTTACATATTTTATGTTTGATATGTCATTAGGAGAAGATTAGGTATTTATAAACATCATCTTTATCCATTGTTTTAGTTTGACTTCTAGATTCAAGTTCAAAGCTTTTGGTTTTTATTCTTCTCCAGTGTACATTAAGAACTTTACAATAAGTCAAATGGGATTTTGATATTATTGAAGATAATTTCCACAAAATGAAGTAGTTGTTGGATGCACTTTTCTTTTTTTTTCCTTTTACTTCATTATCATGCAAAACACACTTCCATTTTGATCACTGTTGTAAGAGCACACTCAAACCAAAACCTCAACATTAAACCATAAATACACTGATTGAATGATATTATTCTTTGAACTCCATTCATCTCATTCCAACAGTACTTACTCTGGAGATGGATAGTATTCCCCATCACAAATCTTTCAGGACTGACCCAGATCATTCCATTGTTAAGAGTAGGCAAGTTTTCACAGCTGAACTTTGTACAATATTGCTGTTACTGTGTACATTGTTCTCCTAGTTCTGCTTATTTTGCTCTGCATCAGTTCATGCAGATCTTTCCAGCTTTTTCTGAAATCATCTTGCTTATCATTTCCTATAGCAAAATAGTATTCCATCACCAACATGCCACAATTTGTTCAGCCATTTCCAGTTGATGGACATCCTCTCAGTTTCTACTTCTTTTCCACCACAAAAAGAGCTGCTATAAACATTTTTTTGTACAAGTAGATCCTTTCCCCCTTTTTATTGTCTCTTTAGGATACAGACCCAGTAGTGGCATTACAGAATCAAAGGGTATGCACAATTTTATTGCCCTTTGGACATAGTTCCAATTTGCCCTCCAGAATGGTTGGATCAGTTCACAACTCCACCAACAATACATTAGTGTCTCAATTTTGCCATATCCCCTCCAACATTTTTCATTTTCCTTTACTGTCATCTGAAAGTACATCCTTTATTTACTGATCTGATAGGGGAGAGGTACTGTCTTTATTATTTAATTTGCATTTCTCTAACCAAGAGTGATTGAGAACATTTTTTCATATGATTATTGAGAGCTTTGATTTCTTCATCTGAAAATTACTTGTTCATGTCCTTTGACCATTTGTTGGTCAGGGAAGTTTGTATTCTTATAAATCTTTTTTTAATTCTCTGTAGATTGGAGAAAATAGATCTTTTTTTTCTTTTTTTTATCTTTTTTTTTAAATATTATTTTATTTGGTCGTTTTCATACATTATTCACTGGAAACAAAGATCGTTTTCTTTTCTTCCCCTCCCCTTCCCCCCCCCCCCCGCCTTTCCCTCTCCCATAGCCGACGCATGATTCCACTGGTTATCACATGTGTTCTTGACTCGAACCCATTTCCCTGTTGTTGGAGTTTGCATTATAGTATTCATTTAGAGTCTCTCCTCAGTCTTATCTCCTCCAACCCTGTAGTCAAGCAGTTGCTTTTCAGCGGTGTTTTTACTCCCACAGTTTATCCTCTGCTTGTGGGTAGTATTTTTTTTTTTAGATCCCTGCAGATTGTTCAGGGTAATTGCATTGATACTAATGGAGAAGTCCATCACCTTCGATTGTACCACAATGTATCAGTCTCTGTGTATAATGTTTTCCCGGTTCTGCTCCTTTCGCTCTGCATCACTTCCTGGAGGTTGTTCCAGTTCACATGGAATTCCTCCACTTTATTATTCCTTTTAGCACAATAGTATTCCATCACCAACATATACCACAATTTGTTCAGCCATTCCCCAATTGAAGGGCATCCCCTCATTTTCCAATTTTTGGCCACCACAAAGAGCGCAGCTATGAATATTTTTGTACAAGTCTTTTTGTCCATTATCTCTTTGGGGTACAAGCCCAGCAGTGCTATGGCTGGAGCAAAGGGCAGACAGTCTTTTATCGCCCTTTGGACATAGTTCCAAATTGCCCTCCAGAATGGTTGGATCAATTCACAACTCCACCAGCAATGAATTAATGTCCCCACTTTGCCACATCCCCTCCAGCATTCATTACTTTGCATAGCTGTCATGTTAGCCAATCTGCTAGGTGTGAGATGATACCTCAGAGTTGTTTTGATTTGCATCTCTCTGATTATAAGAGATGTAGAGCACTTTTTCATGTGCTTATTAATAGTTTTGATTTCTTTGGCTGAGAATTGCCTGTTCATGTCCCTTGCCCATTTGTCAATTGGAGAATGGCTTGATTTTTTGTACAATTGATTTAGTTCTTTATAAATTTGAGTAATTAAACCTTTGTCAGAGGTTTTTATGAAGATTGTTTCCCAATTTGTTGCTACCCTTCTGATTTTGGTTACATTGGTTTTGTTTGTACAAAAACTTTTTAATTTGATGTAATCCAGATTATTTATTTTGCATTTTGTAACTCTTTCTAATTCTTGCTTGGTTTTGAAGTATTTCCCTTCCCAAAGGTCTGACATGTATACTATTCTGTGTTCGCCTAATTTTCTTATAGTTTCCTTCTTTATGTTCAAGTCATTCATCCATTTTGAATTTATCTTGGTGTAGGGTGTGAGGTGTTGATCTAAGCCTAATCTTTCCCACACTGTCCTCCAATTTTCCCAGCAGTTTTTATGAAATAGTGGATTTTTGTCCCAAAAGCTGGGATCTTTGGGTTTGTCATATACTGTCTTGCTGAGGTTGCTTGCCCCCATTCTATTCCACTGATCCTCCTTTCTGTCTCTTAGCCAGTACCAAATTGTTTTGATGACCGCTGCTTTGTAATATAGTCTGAGATCTGGGACTGCAAGACCCCCTTCCTTTGTATTTTTTTTTCATTAATTCCCTGGATATCCTTGATCTTTTGTTCCTCCAAATGAACTTTGTTATGTTTTTTTCTAAATCAGTAAAAAAATTTTTTTGAAGTTCCATGGGTATGGCACTAAATAGATAGATGAGTTTGGGTAGGATGGTCATTTTTATTATATTGGCTCGTCCTACCCATTAGCATTTAATGTTCTTCCAATTGTTCAAGTCTAGTTTTAGTTGTGTGGAAAGTGTTTTGTAGTTGTGTTCATATAGATCCTGTATTTGTCTTGGGAGATAGATTCCTAAGTATTTTATTTTGTCTTGGGTAATTTTGAATGGGATTTCTCTTTCTAGTTCTTGCTGCTGAGCTGTGTTGGAATTATATAGAAATGCTGATGACTTATGTGGGTTTATTTTGTATCCTGCAACTTTGCTAAAGTTGTTGATTATTTCAATTAGCTTTTTGGTTGAGTCTCTAGGATTCTTTAAGTAGACCATCATGTCATCTGCAAAGAGCGATAATTTGGTCTCCGAGAAAATAGATCTTTATCAGAAAAAAATTTTATAAAATTGTTCCCACTTTGTGGTTTCCCTTTTAATCTTTATCACGTTCGTTTTGTTTGTGCAAAAGCCTTTTAGTTTAATATAATCAACATTATTCACTTTACGAGTTATTATGCTTTTTCTCTCTTGTTTGGTCATAATTTCTTCCCTTCTCCAAAGATCTGCCAGGTAAACTCTTCTGTGTCCCCCTAATTTATTTATGACATTATTCTTTATATCTAAATCATATACCCATTTTGACCTTATTTTAGAATAGGGTGTTAGATATTGCTCTATACCTAGTTTCTGCCATAATATTTTCCAATTTTCCTAGCAGTTTTTGTTAACCATGGGTTTTTATTACAAAAGCTGGGTTCTTAGGGTTTATAAAACACTAGGTTGTTAAGGTTAATTACCCCTGTCTATGGTGTATTTGACCTATTCCATTGATCTAACATTCTATTTCTTAGCCAGTACCAGATTGGTTTGATGATTTCTGCTTTATAGTATAGTTTGAGATCTGGTACTGCTAGGCTGCCTTTGTTCTCATTTTTTTACATTAATTCCCTTGATATTCTTGACATTTTGATCTTCCAGATGAATTTTGTTATTATTTTTACTAGTTCTAGGAGATGATTATTACGCAATTTGATTGGTATGGGACTGAATAAGTAAATTAATTTAGGTAGAATTGGCATTTTTATTATATTATCTTGGCTTGCCCATAAGCAATTAATGTTTTCCCAGCTGTTTATATCTCACTTTATTTGTGTGAAAAGTGTTTTGTGATTGTGTTCATATAGTTCTGAGTTTGTCTTGGAAAGTAGATTCCCAGGTATTTTACACTATCTAGAGTTACTTACAATGGAATTTCTTTTTCTCTCTCTTGCTACTGAACTTTGTTGGTAATATGAAGAAATGTTAATGATTTATGTGGATTCATTTTTTATCTTGCAATTTTGCTAATCATTATTATTAATTATTATATAAACATACATAATTATATATAATATTATTAATTATATTTATAGTTTTTTAGTTGACTCTCTAGGACTGTCAATATACCATAATATCATCTGCAAATAGTGATAGTTTAGTTTCCTTATTGCCTGCTTTAATTCCTTCACTATCATTTGATTTTCTTATTGCTAAAGCTAGCATTTTAAATACAATATCAAACAGTAGTGGTGATAATGGGTACTTTTATTTCATTTCTGGTCTTTGGAAAGGTTTCTAAGATTCTCATTGCAGATGATACTTGCTGATAGTTTTAGGTAGATACTACTCATTTTAAGGAATGACTCATTTATTTCTATGCTTTCTAGTGCTTTTAACAGGATGGGGGTTGCATTTTGTCAAAGGCTTTTTTCTCCTTATATTGAGATAATCATCTGATTTCTGTCAGTTGATATGGCCAATTATGTTGATAGTTTTCATAATATTAAACCAGCCCTGCATCCCTGGTATAAATTCTACCTGATCTTAGTGAATGGTCCTTGTGATATGTTGCTATAGTCTTCTTATTATTTTATTTAAAATGTTCACATCTATATTCATTAATGAAACTGGTGTATATTTTCTTTCTCTTTTTTAATTATTTACGAATTAGGTAACAGTATCATATTTACTTCATAAGAAGAATTTGGTAGGATTCCTTCTTTATGTATTTCCCCAAATAGTTTATATAGTACTGAGATGAATTGTTCCTTAAATGTTTGATAGAATTCACTTGTGAATCCATCTGTCGTTGGGAATATTTTCTTAGGGAGTTTATTGATTACACTCAAAAAGAATTTTTTTGAGGTGGGATTATTTAGGTATTCTGCTTCCTCTTTTGTAATCTAGGCAATTTATATTTTTGTAAATATGTATTCATTTCAATTAGATTGTCGAGTTTTTAGGCATGTAATTAGGCAAAATCTCTCTTAATGCATGCTTTAACATCCTTTTCATTGGTGGTGAGTTCATTCTTTTCATTTTTGATACTAATTATTTGATTTTCTTCTCTTCTTTTTTTAAATCAAATCAACCAATGCTCTATTTAATTTGTTGTTTCATAAAACCGACTCCTAGTCTTATTTATAGTTCAATGGTTCTTTTACTTTCAATTGCTATTAATTTCTCCTTTATTTTTTAAGATTTTCAATTTATTTTTTAATTGGAGATTTTTAATTTGTTCTTTTTCTTTTTTTATTTTTATGCCCAGTTAAATGACAGGCTTTTTCTTTGTTTTATTGATGTGTTTATAGATATAAATTATCCTTCAAGTACTTCTTTGGCTGTATCTCATAAATTTTGTTTTCATTCTTATTAATGAATTTACTGATTGTTACTATAATTAGTTCTTTGACTCCCCTCCTTTTTAAAACATTTAATTTTTTTAAATTTCTAACTAATTTTTGATTTGTCTTTCCATGGACATTTACTGATTATGATTTCTGTTGCTTTGTGATCTGAAAAGAATGTATTTATAATTCCTATGTTTCTGCATTTGGGGAAGTTTTTATGCCCTAATACAAGGAACCATGTATTTCAGAAAAGAAGGTATATTCCTTTATATTATCATTCAATTTTATTCAGAGATTTAATAATTCTATCTTTTCTAAAATTTCATTCACTTCCTTTACTTTTTTCTTATTTATTTTTTGTTTTGATTTATCTAGATCTGAAAGAGGGAAATTGAGGCCCTGGTGTATGATTTTACTGTTTATTTCCTCCTAAATCCCATTTAATTTCTCCTTTAAAAATCTTTAGGTTATACCATTTGGTACACATATGTTTTAGTATTGATATTATTTCATTGTTGATAATATCTTTTAGCAAGATGTAATTTCCCTCCTGATCTCTTTTAATCAGATCTTTAGCTTTGTCTGAGGTCATGATGACTACTCTTACACAGTAAATTCTGTACCAAACTCTTACCATTACTCTGTATGTGTGTCCCTGCCTCAAATATGTTTCTTGTAAACAACATATGGTAGGATTCTGGTTTTTAATTTCCTCTGATAGCCACTTTTGTTTGGATGAAATCATCCCATTCACATTCTCAGTTATGATTACCAACTCTGTATTCCTCCTCAATCTTATTTTTCCCCTTTGATCCTTCTCTTTTTCCTTTCACTCTGTCCTTCCTCAGATGTGTTTTACTTTTAATTTCCACTCCCTTCTATCACCACTCACCTTCTAGTCTTATTCCCCTCCTACTTCTCTATAGGGTATCATAGGATTCTCTATCTGAATAGTCTGATGGTTATTCCCTCTTGGAACCAATTATAATAAGAATAAGTTTTAAGTAGCATCCATCACCATCTTCATCCTTCCCTCTACTGTAACAGTTTTCATGTCTCTTTAGGTGAAATAATTTACCCCATTCTACCTCTCTCTTTTCTTTCAGTACAATCCTCTTTTTCACCCCTTGACTTTTTTTTATACTAAATCATACTAATCAGCCTGCTCCCATACCTGCTTTGTATATATACTTCTAACTTCTCTAATATTGATAAAAATATAAAAATTATATCATCTTTCCACATAGGAATACATATAGTCTGACATTTGACATTATTTAATCCCTTAAAATTTCCCTTTCTTATTTACCTTCTTAGGCTTCTCTTGGACTTTGTGTTTGGACATCAAGTCTTCTGTTTAGGTCTGGTCTTTTCATCAGGAATTCCTATAAATCTTCTATTTTAGTAAATGGACCCCCACCCCTGAACAATATACTCACGTTTGCTGAATAGATGACTCTGAATTAAAAGTATATATATTTTGGCTTATGGAATATCATATTCCAAGCCTTCTGATCCTTTAATGTGAAAATGCTAAGTCCTGTGTAATCATGATTGTAGCTCCATGGTATTTTAATTGCTTCTTTTCAGCTGCTTGAATTATTTTCTCCTTGACTTGGAGACTTGAATTTAGCTATAATATTCCTGGGAAGTGTCATTTGGAGATTTATTTCTGGAGTTGATCTGTGAATTCTTTCAATTTCTATTTTACTCTCTTGTTAAGAATATCAGGGTGGTTTTCTTTGATAGTTTCTTGTATTATGATGTCCGTTCCTTTTTTTTTTTAATAATGGCTTTCAGGTAGTCCCATAATTCTTGAATTTTCTCTCTTGGAACTTTACAGGGTGTTCCCATGGTTGTACTGTTTTTGGTTGAGGCACAGTCTCTGTATCTTGACACTGGCTTGGATCCAGTCTCAGAACCTGGAATAGTATATATGGGGGGCGGGGGGGGGGGTTGTACCAGTACTCCTTAGTGTAGCCACAGTGAACCAGACTATCTCTGCCTTCCTTTCAAATTTTTCTCTACAAGAAAGTTGTTTTGCCCCATCTCCTTGTTGGTTCTTTCACTCTAGAATTTATTTTGAGGCAGTAATTAAATTTCTTAGAGAGGATTCTCATAGTGGTTTAAGCTTTCCCTATTTCTATTCTGCTGTCTTGTCCTGGATGTGCTTTTTAATGGAGTCCTACAATTTTGTGTCATCATTTTTTAACTTGAAATCCATACTTATTTCTTTTCAGGAGTGATGACAATGAATTTAAGGCTGTGCAGAATCACAGAGGTCTTTAAGAGTCTCCTAGGAAGGTGTCATGTTTTATATAATTTGTTCCTGCCATTATTGTGTTGGTGGCATGTTTTGAATGGAAGACAGTTTTCTATGTGGACATGAAATACTATTGCATTCTCACCATGGGTGGATCTCTGATATATTTTCAGTATATACTTTAGCCGTGAGTGTGAAATTTAATTAAAGGTTTTGACTCAATAATATTACATAATTGAACCTAAGTTCAATAAGGGTGATAATAATAAGGAAATATAAATGGTACTTTAAGATGGGTTGTTCAATATTCACTGAAAAGTTTCTCTTTGCACTCCTTTACTTTTTTGCTTACCCTATTTGATCCTATAAGTATGTTGTTTTCTTCTGAGTGTTTATAGATTTATTTTTTAGTTATATCAATTAGTTGGTATAAAGTACACAAAAATGCACTTAAATTTTATTTGGAGGTATCATTATTGTTCTCATTTTTGGTTATAAGTAGTATGTGATGCTTTCTATTAGGAAAGCTAGAATCAAACTTTCATCAAAGAGGAAGCTAGTAAAGTGCTGTCATAGTAATTAAGACACCACTGGGAAGAATTTGAACCAATGTTATGAGTCTTAATCTGACCAAGACCTTTTCCATTTATGCAGAGCTACTAGAATTTCAATCATCTCTCATGATGTTACCATTATTATTCATAATATGTAGATGCTTTTTGTTTTACATTTGGTTCAATTTGAACTTTTGTTTTATTGGACTTCTTTTGAGCATAGAGATAATCAGAAAACTTCTATATGCTATTTCTTCCTGTTCTTTCTTTCGTCTAATTTCTTTGCTATACAAGATCTTATATTTTTGATGTTGGATCATTTATTTATTTTTAGTGCTGCTTTGATTCCTTGTATCACCTTAAACTTTTTGCTTTCACTTTTAATTGTTGATTAAGTATATAAAGAATTTCTGATATATACTTGCTATTCATATTCCATTTTGCATATTTAATTTCTTTCTTTCCATCCCCCATTCCTTCCTTTAGTTGAGGAATATGAAATGATGTTCATATTTTCTATGGAATGTTATGGCTAGATGTTGATGCAATCTTCCAATGTTCACCTGAAGGTTTTTAGGAGTTTTCTCAAGTTACTTTCATTATGACGGTATTTGACATTTGGTACTTGATAAAATTATACTCAGCTTGGGGATTTTTTGTGACTTTCTATCATCTCTCACATAAACTTAGAACCCAGTGTTATTTCTATTTTATATGTTTAAGTTAAGTGTAATTTCACTTAATTAAAATAGATTTGAAATTTTTTGTTCAATTTGATTCAGTGAACATATATTCAAAACACCATTATACATCCTAGGGATACAAAGACTTAAGAAAAATAGTCTAATTCCTCCACTCAGGGAACTTATTTTCTCTTAGAATTATTATAGAAAAAGAACAAATGGATTGAAGAGAGACTTATTTATTAAATAAATTTTATGAAACTGCAATGTAATCCCTTCTGATTCTACACTAGAGACTGTGTTTTTTCCTACACTGATGAATTTCCTCTACTTTCCTCTATTTAGCAAACAGTTCAGTATAGCAATTCAGTAAGCCTTTATTAAGCACCTACAATTAATGTAGTTACAAATACAGACAAAATGAAAAACAGTTCCTGCTTTGAAGTAGATGGCATTCATGCTAGTTATTTTTTTTCTGAAATTCTCCTCCCTTTATTCAAGAGAATAAACAATAGAATTAAGTTTGTTAACATCATTGGCTTTGGTGTCACATTATTTTCTGTGTTATTGGTCTTTTTTTCCCATTTGACCACATGACCATCATATTTGCCCACAAGCACTGCCATGCCAAGGAGGAACAAGTTTTGAGACATATGAAATGATCTTTTACTCTTTTTACCTTGGAGAATTATTGCAAAGAGAAAGCACATTTGTGTAGTCAGATTGAGAAGTTGATATCCTATTTTCAAAGTAATATCCATCATTGTACAGTTTTCTGGTAAATATTGTGTTGCCCAATCCTCCAATGTATTTAATTCCAGAGTTTAATCTTTTAAATAAGATGTTTTAAAAAATCAAGTGAAATAAATAATGGTTACTGCCAGGACTGTGTTCACTTTTTTTTTCTGCAAAAACATTAGCACACTAAATAAATATTGCAGGAATGGACTTTCTGGGAAAACCAACTCTAATTTTACTGTTTAATACTTCTTTCCTAATTTCTTTCTGTATTTCATAAAACATTCTTTGCAAAGTTCCATGAATAATTTCCCATAAGGCTAGTAATGGAAATGATAACTTTTTTGCAACCTCAAAATTATAAAATTATAAAAAAATACCTTTAAAATCCTCTATACATTCTGCATACATAACTGAGATGAGGCGAGATTCATCTTCTGGGCACAGATGGATGTTACTTTTGCATCTTTCTGGCCACACAGGAGTGTATTGCCACACTATACCTCATTCTATGGTTCTCTTCTCCAGCCAGGACTTTGCCTAAGCATCTTTATGTGCCTTTATGACAGCCTTCTTGTTTCCATTATCCTTCACACGGAGATGATGGGGCTTATTGATTTAACATCTCAGCAACCATAAGATCAAAGACATATAGCTAGAATGATCACAGGTCTCTCAGTTAATCCCCACAATTTTATGAATCATGAACTGAGTCATAGAAAAGTTAAATGACATGTTTAGAATCAAGGAGGTCTAAGTAATAGAGTTGGGACCTAAACCCAGGTAATCTGACTCCAAATCAGTATTTTTCGTCCACATTCTGCCACATAGAAACATTTTTCAAATCTCCCCCAAACAACTTATAAAAGTTCTCCTTTGTCATGTCCCACAAAATGGACATTCACAGACCATTCTTATTCAGTTTATTTGCCGATATCATTCATACAATCTTGGTTTTACATTTTTTATTCTTGATTTACATCTGATAGGGACCAATCTGAATGCTAAATGTGATTAGATTTTGAATAGATAGAGAAAGCATTTTTTTTAAAAAAATGAAATACTTACTATCCAGTAGATACTATTCTGCATTCTGGGAAAATATAAATACAAGCAAAAAGGTTACTACTACCTTCAAAGAGTTTACACCCTAAATAAGGAAGTTGTTAAAATTAAATTATATTTCTAATAAGAAAAATATTATTTTATGAGGTTTATTAAGGATTATTAGAAATCAAGGAATAAAGAAGATACAAAATAAAAACCACATGCCCATGGCTGATTAGCCCATTTAAAATCCCCACACTTAGCTTACCACTATACTTGCTACATCATTGCAAAGGAAGAGAGTGTGGCACGTGTTACTGCCAGTTAAATACCAATTGTGATCTCACCAATGTGGAGACTCAGGACAGATTATAGGGAATTCTGGGAAATACCAAGGACTTCTGGGGAATGGAGTCTAGGGTTCAAAATCTTCATTTTTACAAAGTGAGCTCCAAAAGGAAACTGGAAAGAGGGGAGAAAAGCACTAAATATGAGAAGGAGAGAGAAGCTGCTAGGGAAGAGGCCAAAAAGTCCAGAGAAAATTAAGAATGGAAACAAAAAAGAAATAAGGAACTGATATCTTGTTCTTACTTTAGCTATTTTAAAATATTGCCTAGTGCTCTGGACATTGATTATTCTCTTGTCTATTCACCATACTCACACCTTCATCTTCACTTAACCATTTACTTGTCATGACTAGTTTTTCATTTCATCTGTGGTTCTGAAATAATGTTTTAATTTTCTATATTTGTTTGCTCAAGAAAATATTTATGAGACAGTGTGGTATAGCAGATAGGGTACCGGACTTAGAGTCAGGAAGACCTGCACTTAAATCTGTTTTCTGATATTAGTTCTATAATCCTGGGCAAATCAATTTCTATGTACCTTAATCATTTAAAGTCACATACTACTTCTTACTTAATCTACCTGTTAACTACTTCCCCATTGCTAAACCTATCACTTTGCAATGAACATCTATAATTCATTTATCCTATAATATTATTGTTTATAGTGATTTATAAATCTACAAACTCTGTGTATTCAGGAACTTCGGTGACTTTGTAGATCCATTTCACTATCATCAAAATCTCTGCAAATGACATGAGCACACTAAGATGGATTTCATTGATTTGGGTGTTTCTTCAATGATGCAGATTATAACTCAGCAACACATGACCACCCTGTGTGACTTTTGCCTTGTCCTTTTATACTAGCCCCACCATAGGAGGCCACCCAACATTTTTGAGGTCTTCTTTGGTTTCTCCTGACATCACATAGATATTAGTAAAGCACCCTGGTTTTTTATTCGTCATTTCCCACCATCCCCATATCCCATCTTTCTTTGCTGTCATACATTTCCCTGGTGACATTTTTTATTCCTGTTTTTCTTCAAAGTTCCCAATTTACTATATATTATAGCACACACCTGAAAAAGTCCTATTTTTTCTCATGTCTCATCATGATGTATGGATGACACTAGATTCTTAACGTCTAGGCCAGGGGAATGGAAGCTTGAATGCATATTATTTTCTGGATAGCTTTGATGATAGTTTTGGCGACACACTAAGTTTTCTTTCTAAGGAGCAAACTTCTCCCTCTAATGCTATCTCCGTGGTAAGGCCTGCTTTCCTTATTAGTGACCCTCTAGCAAGTATGACCATTTCCTGAAGGGCTACAGCCACGCTCAGTTGATTTCCAGATTAACTTATTTTCTGGACCTCACTTTCTCATCAGCCTTACCTATCCTTGTGTGTCCTTATTTCTCTCTCCTTTCTAGCTTCCCTGTGTATGTTGTCTTGCTCCTTTAAAATGAATTTATGCTCAAGTAGAGATAATCTTGTTTGCTTATATTTTTATCCTTAGTTTTTAGTATAGTGCCTTGCACAAAGACAATAACTTATTTCAATTTGTCTCTCATCTGTTTTGTGAGTGATTCTCTTTAAGACTAGTTTGGTCAAGAAGTCTTCCCTTTACCCATTATTATGAAAGGGATTTTCACTCATTTTCTTTAACTAAAATTTTTTAACTTTTTATACTCTAGTATTGATTTGAAACTTATTATAGTATAGGATGGAAAATTCTGGTACATAAATATATGTGTGTATATATATATATATTTTTTTTTTGCCAAACTGTTTAATGTCTGTTTGTTTTTTCTTTTCTAGAAGTTCTTATCACACAGAGAAACCTTTCCAAAGTAATTTATTATCCTTAGGCTTATTGAACAATGAATTACTGAGTTTTCAATTCTTGCGTATGTGGTATGTGCTCTATTCCACTGATTTATCCTTTTTTTAAAACACCAACATATAAAAACAATTTAAAATTGTTTTTGTTTTAATGAGAGAGAGAGAGAGAGAGAGAGAGAGAGAGAGAGAGAGAGAGAGAGAGATTATTTTGATGACAATTGCATCAAAATAGGATTTGTCTGGAAATGTGAGTCTCCTTTGTCCTACTTCCTTTTTATAATTTCCTTTGATAGACTTGACATTTTTATTCTTCAAATAAACTTTGTTATTATTTTGTTTAGCTCTACATATCCATACATTTTTTGAGGAGAGAAGCACTAAATCTGGATTTTGCATTTTTTTTGTTAATTTTATTATTAGATGGCACAGTGGATAGAGTTCTGGGCCTGGAGACAGAAGTTCAAATCTGGCTTCAAGCACTTACTAACTGTGCAACCCTGGGTAAGTTTACATAATTTTATTTGCCTTAGTTTCCTCATCTGTCAAATGAGCCAGAGAAGGAAATGGCAAACCACTCTAGTATCATGCCAAGAAAACCCCATAAGACAAATAGTATGACATGACTGAAATGACTGAAAAACAACAAAAAATATTTTAAATCATATTGATGTGGCCCAACCATTAGTAATGAATCTCTTTCCAACTTTTACTTCTGTTAAAAATGATCTTCAATTGTTTTTAAATAAGACCTAAGGACTCCTTTACAGATGGATTTCTAGAAACTTTATGTACTTTGTGGCTATTTTTCTTTCTATTACATTCTTATTCTACCATATCATATATTTTTTATTAATCATATCAATAAATTAAATCAACAAACATTTATTAAGCATCCATTATGTGCAAAGCATGGTACTGATCAACAAGTATTTATTGAGGACCTGCTATATACCTTTGCAAACAATACTAGCATTTGTATTTATGTATATGCATGTACTACATAAATGCATAAACATTTACATACATACATAACATCTGTCTATACATATATGTCTATATGTACAGTGATCATTCTAAGCCCATGCTTTTTAGGGTTTTTAGCATAAATGAATATTGAATTTGGTTAAAAGCATTTCTTTATTAATATAATGTAGCTTAGACGCTTTTTGTCTTTAATAGAGTCTTACAAAAATCTTTGTATCCGTGATATAAACTCAATTTCATTCTCATTTTCCTATATATTATTTTAATCTGTTTTCTATTATAATAACTATTTAAATAGTTTGTTCCTCAGAGATTGGGATATTATTCCTGTATCTTTAATAGAACAGGAATAAATTTATGGGAAGTGACGATTACTTGTCATATGGAGAGAGTTAACTCTCGTGCTTTTGAGATATTGCATAAGGTAGAGAGTTCTGTGTAGGGCTGGGAGAAATTTCTTGAAGAGACTTGGACAATTAACTTTCATATTATGAGGAAGTGAGACTCAATGAGTGATCTCTCTTCTGTGAGGAGTCTTTGAGAAGTCTTTGAGAGTTGGCTGTCATTTTCGTGAAAGTCTAAAGAGACATTTTGAGAGAACTGGTTTTAACTTTCATTGTGTGAAGAAAACATTTTGTGCAGAAGACATCGCATGGAGAAGACATCCTGAAGAGAATTCCTTAGGGGCTTGAACCACCAACCTCAGAATACTAATTTTGGATAATCTGAAGTTACAATGTCCATCCATGATTCAGCAATAAGAGATGATGTTTTTCTACCACAACTTGTATATTGCTGAGCATTTAAGCATATGTTTATATAGCTCGTTATTGTCCTAATAGAATAATAGCCAGTAGCAGTGATGATTAGTCTATGAGACTGGGGTTTGATACAAAACAAAGAAAGTTTATGAAAAAATGCCCTTCTCTGGTTTTTATAAACCTGAGATAATTTCCTTATAGTGAATTAATTAATTAACAATGAACTAAAAATCAATTAGTTTCTGTACCTGTGGAAACATGATGAAATTTCAGAAATTACCTCTTGAATTATTTCGAATATCATGAAGTGGAATCAATAAGCTTTTAAGTTAATTGGCCAATTTAGGGGGTGTTAAAGTTTGGGTATGTTTATTTCAGAGATTATGTGAGACATGTTCAGCATCTTGTACTTCTGTAACACACACTCATCCGTTGAACTATTGAGTGTGAATCTACATAAAGCTGATTGTTCTAGAATCTTATTTTTAAATGTTGACTAAATATTCCTTGGTAATATTTCTTTTTCTCTGTGTTATCCCTCCCTGGTTAAGATATCAGGACCACGTTTTTCTAATTAAAAAGTTTGACATAGAATGCTATCCTCCATTATTGAGAATAATCTGTATAGCACAATCATCAAGAAATCTTTAAACATTTTGATAGGATTCATCCATAAAAATATATGGACCAGAGGCATTCCAGCCTGCCTGTGCCCTTCACTCTCTGGCCTTTTGCTTTCACTTTTTCTTGCAATTCTAGTAGTTGTCTCTGATTTTGCTCCTGACTTTTAGATATTTTCCTTTTTACTGTGGTGCTAACCTTCCTCCCATACAGACTAACCTTAGTCTCTTCAAATATAGGGGTGTGAAGCCATAGCAAATCACTTGCCCAAATTAAACTGTGGAGAAAAGACTGATCTCAGCTAGGTTTCCAATCTCTTTTCCCTTGAACCCTTCCCATCTAACAACTAGCTCTGATCTATCTTGTCTTCTGTCTCCCTTCCACTATATCCATAGTTGTAATCCCTTTCTTTCTTATGTCTTGAAAAAATAAAATTATCTACCTCTTGTGGACTAGACTGGGGAAATAGTAAGACTATAACGGCTCTTGGGAACTTGTCAAGGACCCTCACAGTCAGACTCTGAAACATTAGCCTTCAAGATTACTTGTATTGCCTGTGCCTAGTATGTGGGTGGGAATAAATGGTGAAAAATCAGCTATTAAGACTTGTCTCAGGTATCCTTAAGTGCTGGGGATACAAGTAAAAGCAAACAAGATACTCTTTCCTCAAGGACTAAACCTTCTAATGGTGGAAGATAATATATAACGGGCAATGAGGGGTTTCTTGGTTGGGAAATGGACTATAAATGATGGGGAGCCTTGATTCCAAGTAAGGTGAGATAAAAATTTACCTATCAGAGCTCACAGTCCCAATGTAGAGAATAGGTGGTTCTTGTGATGGTGATGGCTAGAGTGGGGGCATCATGGTCAAGTAATGCTTGGGAAGTTTAGCATGTAGAAGACCTTTAAGTATTTGTGTTCTCAGGTATTATTTCATGGTGTTTTAAACATGTGGTATTTTTAATTATTATTTTCTGGAATCAACTTTAATGATCGCTCTTTATTTATTTACTTCTTTTGGTGAGTTGGTGAGGGATGAGGAAAACAAGTATTGTATTATAATGCCAACTATGTGGCTCTAATATGGATAGAAGGCTGAGCAAAGTGCCTTATATGCTGAAGGCACTTAATAAATATTTGTTAAATTAAACAATAACTTAATGATTCTTCTAACATTTAAAACATTTAATAATATGCAGACACTTTAATGGTAAAGCTTGGAATTCTCACACTATGTAGTTTCCACAGCTCTTTTCACTTACACCAAGACTTAAAGCTTGCACATTTGTGTTTATTTCACTTGAAAGGAAGAGGATTCCATGGACAATTGAGACCTGGCAGCTGAGCTGGTCCTATACATAATCTTTGTTAGAAACTCTCCTGAAATATTACCCCCTCTCGAGGCATTTATATTATGTTCCATATTATTGAGATCATTCCTTTTTTCTAAAGATAATATCACTGTGATGTACATTAGTTTGAACTGTTTAGAAAATGCAATCTGCATGAAAGCTTCATGCATTTGAGTATCCATTCTATAAATGGCAGCCTGGATAAGAAGAAACTTGGGTTGAGCTTGATAGTGATCTTCAGGCAGAAAGAAGATAAAAAACTTCATCATGATCTATAATTCAATTTCCTATAAAGAAATAGATCCTAATTGAATATACTAAACATTTATTAATTGCCAACTGTATGTAAAACACGTGTCCGGGTGGTATGGTGGAAAGGCATCTTGTCTTGTAATCAGGGAGATGAGGTTCAATATATAGATATTTCTCACATACATCAGCTGTGTAATGATGGACACGAGTCACTGAACCTCTTGATGGTAAATCTAAGACTTTTGAATGAGTCACTGAATTGCGCTGGAGGAGAGAATTTCCAAGCAGGACATGCTTCATATTGATGAAATCGCAGGTTTATGCCATAAAATGTGCAAAGTGTTGCGCTAGGTGCTAGAGGTTCAAAGGCAAAAGAAAAGAAAATCTCTTTTCTGAAGGGGTTTATACTCTTTTTGCTGGCTAGTCGTGTTAGTTATGTCTAATTCTTTGTGATTCCATTTGAGTTTTTCTTCACAAAAGTTCTAGAGTGGTTTACCATTCCTTCTCCATCTCATTTGACAGATCAGGGAACTGAGACAGGCAGGGTTAAGTGAGTTGCCCAAGGCATCCTCAGGAAGATGAGTCAGTATATACTTTATCAGGAATGAATCTGCATTATAATGCCTCATAGGGCATTTGGTGTGAGCTACCTGCAAGATAGATTGGCTGCTACCACACAAACACTAACTACTCACACCTGCCACATTCCTGAGCTTTAAGTAATGGTCTACAAATCAGAGGAACAATCCTTCAATCAATTAATTAGCCAATTAGAGGTGTGCTATATATTTTGACCACCAGAGGGCATTCAGTCTACACACTCTTAAACAGTATTCCCCTTCCTCTGTCTTCCTTTTAGATAGCTGGCCCAAGGTTCAATAGAGATCTAGCAGTATTTTTTATGTATTTTGAATTACTAAAGTATGAAGTAACTTGTCTCTGAAGTAACTTTCTTCACGTTAGGCTAGTCCCTTGCTCTTGACCAGCCAATCTCAAATAAAAGATTTAGGTCATTGACTTTTGAGAGTTTAAATGCCTTTTTTTTTAAAAATCAGGAACATGACTGTAAAAATGTTTGTGGTGTAGCAAAAACCAAAACCAGCAAACTGAGGAAATTTCTGATTAATATAACTGTAAAGAAACTACTTCACTTGATCTCCTTTCATTGATTCTCTCAACCATTTCCTCAAATGGAAAACCTTCCATGATTCCCATTTTCTCTTTTTGGTCAAAGGATTAGTGATAGGATAGTTAAATAGTTATATATCTGCCACTCTTTTCTAATTCATTTTATTGGGACAAAGAAACATGAGAGGGGAGAATTTTTCCTCTCTCTATCTCATTGGTAATTATGGCACCAAAAATTTCTAATGAGTAGAGCTTATAGTTCTGGGTTTTATCTTAGTTCTCAAAACATCCCTGTCACAACTAAGTAAACTGAAAATATTATTCCAAGCACAGTGGCCAGCCACTCTATGTGGCTTACATGGCCAGCAGGGCATGTGGTTCTGCCCCATTTATTGCTTCCTGCTCCCAGAAGCTTGACAGAATAAAATGGAATGATAGATCCAGAGTACCACTCAGGGTGAAATCTGGGAAACAGTCAAGTGTGTCTGAGTCAAGCCTTGATCCCATAAGTAAAATCTCACTTTGATTTCTTGCCTCTTCAGAAGCTTCATCCTGCTCTTGAATTCATGACCAAAGGGGTCATTAGAAGTGCTGCTACATTGCCAATTACAACTGTCTAAAAGTAGAATAGGTTGCTTTAAGAGGTAATAGGTTCCCCCTTTTCCTAGATGTGAATTGATGACCAAGTTTTGGGGATCCCTTTTCAGGTAGAGATAGAATTATATGACCTCTGTCATCCCTTTTGATTCTGAGATTTGGTAAAATGGATTCATGTTTCTGCTTAGATTATTACTTTGTGCTCCAAAGAGAAGTATCAAATTCAGGGCATCATTATGGATTTTAGCCCAAGCAGAAACAGGCAATAAATAAACAAAACAAACAAACCTAGTCTGAGCCTGGATGGAGAGGAGTTAGATAGGGAGATTTCTTTTAGAATCTTTTTGTTCTCAAATCTCTCTAATCTTTTCCCCAAGACTTGCCCTTGCAGACTTGAACGAGTTGGTCCCAGCCTGGATGGTTTCATGGAGAATATCAGAGAATGGGCTTAGTGGTTTAAGGAACATTAGAGGTCATCTACTCCAAGTTTATAATTTTACATATGAAGAAAGTGAGGACCAGGTAAGTTAAAAGCTTTGTTCAAGGTCCCAGAGAGAGCAAGGTACAGAGCTGGGATTCAAACTCAAGATCTCTGGCTCTAAATCCAATATTCTTTCTATAGCATCACAGATAGAATTCCAATGGATTGGCAAAGAGGATGAGTGGATCAAGATTTCCAAGAAGAGTGGTTGGATTATAAATAGAAATTATAATCAGGAACCAAGTATTCTAAAAGCTTGAATATGAAGTATAAAAAGACAAAATTAAAGTTGAACAATTTTTATTTTTTTTATTAATTTAATTTATTTAGTTTTATTTTTAGAAGGAAGATAAATATAGCTAAATGGCACAGGGACAGCCAGGCAGTGCAGTGGATAGATTGCTAAAGCTTGGAATTAGGAAGTGGTGGTAGTAGTCTCTCGGAAGCCGAGAATGACGATTGTCTTTGTGCATATGTGCACAAAGACACTTGTGCGTGAAAGATATTTAAGTGGAAAAGTCGGTGCACAGAGACAGTCCCACTCTCTCGGCGTTGGAAGAGCTGAATTCAAATCTGGTTTCAGAAACTTTCAAGCTATGGGACCCTGGACAAATCACTCAATCTCTTTGTCTGTTTCCTCACTGGCAAAATGAAGATAATAATAATACCTACTTCCCAGGATTATTATGAGGATCTAATAAGATAATGTTTGTAGAATACTTTGTATATGTAGTATGTGTCTTATGAATGCTAGCTATTATTATTATATTATTATTATTATGTAAATTCTTACAAGTAGAAAAGATGAGAGAGAAATTGATGAGAGTTGGATAATTCCTCTCTCTATTTCCTTGGTCTTAGGCTTAATTTCAACAACATAATGTTTTCTCTCGATTTTATGCCAGTATTGACCCACAGAAAATTTCCAGTTGAAAACAAGGACTATGGATAATTTGAATGCATCTTTCCTTCTAGAACATCTATTCTTGGAGATTAATTTGGGGAAGGGGAAGTTAAGGTGAATAATCAGGAAAATATTTCAAGGCCCTTTGCTGACATCTGGCCTTGGATCACAGCACATTAAAAGAACCAAAAATTCAAAGACCCCCAGGTAGATCTCAGAAAATAGCACATGTAATAATGAAAATAGTGGATGTCATAAACTGTAGTGATTAAAATAGTGGAAGATATAAATTGTAGTAGATAAAAAGTGGATTGAGTAAATTGTGACTGCAGAAAATATGTTTTCACTACAGTGTCTTGTTTCAAATCAAATATAAGGTAGTCGCCAGGGAAATATTCCTAATTATGAATATACCCAAGTCAACTGGATTTTATAGAGAATTTAATTAATAATACAATGAGGAATTAAGGAAAGAGAGAAAAAGGAAATAATGAGAAAAGGATAGGCCGGCCCAGGGCAGCCCTGGCCAACCCAGGCCTAAGCCTTAAGAGAAAAATCAGTCAGTCCTAAATCACTCACCTCAAGATCTGTCCAAACAAGGATTCTAGTGACACTAGGCCAGCTTCATCTCAGCTGACTCCACCAGCTCAATGCCTGAATCTGAATGAACCAGAATCTTTTTTCATTTCTATCTGAGCTCCTATTTATAGGGAATTTTCTCCTATGTCACCTCCCCAAAATTCTTACATCTACCAATCACAGTAGACATTTTTCAAAGGACAGACCATTCTTAGTTCACACCTAAGAAGCTGTAAATTTTTGAGTAATTCATACCAGGAAAGCTCTGAATAAGTTTCTCACCTCTTTGCTCCTTGTAAATTCACAAGTTGCCTGACCTTTATAGGTACTTAGCACCCCTTTGTATTATATCCAAAAATAGGCATAGCTTAAGAACTTTTTGCCTTATTATAAGTATGGGTTTAAGTACTTTTCATTGTTCAGCAAAGAGTTTACAACTTTATCTTCCCCTAGGGCAGACTTAAGTAGGGGTGGAGTAGAGGTCTCACATTCCTGATCTAAGTATAGTTCTCATATTCCTGATCTAAGTACCTTCACTGCCCAAATGGAGAATGGTCCCAATGGGGATTGGTCCCAATGGGGAATGGTCTTAACCCAACCTTATGAATCAGGATCTGAGAATTTTTAAGGTTCACAATCCCCCCTGATGATCATTGGGAGACTAGTTTCCCCACTGATCATTTAACATAATCATCTTGTAATTCTAAATGGACTTCTAACTATAGATATACACAATATTCAATTTTCTAAGAGGAAATTAGAGTAGTGAGGGAGGAAAAGAAAAGAAAGAAAGCAAAACCAATGTTTTGCTAGGCACATTGACAGAAAGCCAAATTAGGGGCAGTCCCTCTTGGCATAAATGTATACATTTACAATAAATGTTCAATCAAAGTTCAGTTCAATCAACCATATCCAAAGTTCATTCTTGATCTTCTTGATGTAGTGTAGATTTCTCCAGCATCTTTCTGTAGCAATTCATTCTCTGGGTTTAGGAGTTATCAAGCTTCTTCCTTGAAGATCTTTTCTCGAACAAAATCAAAATCTTGGATTTTATGTAAAAATACAATTTCAAACAAAAAATCAAAAGTTTTGGATTTTAAATTAAAATACAATCCCCCCCTGAAGTAGGTGTTAATCTTTACATCAATCATTTCCTCTAGAGACATTGTCAGTGCCACCTGCAGCTCCAGTGTAATGTATGCCATTCCTCATAAAAGAGGAACCATCGGTAAATAAAATCAGATCTGCATTGTCTAAGGGAGTGTCCAAGAGATTATCTCGAAGCTTTTCTGCCATGGACACTAATGTTTCACAATTGTGTAATGGTTCTCCTGAAGTTGGTAAATCTGGAAGCAAGGTGGCAGGGTTAAGAGTAGTACAACGTTTTAAGGTAATGTTTTCTCTATTTAATAAGGTTATTTCATACCTTGTAATTCTCTGATCTGAGTATGCTTGTGTTCTATGTTTTATCAACAATGCTTCTACCTCATGTGGGCACATAATTGTTAATGAACATCACAATACAACAGTTTTTGTTACTAGTAAGGCTGTAGCAGCTATTCCTCTAAGACATGGTGTTGCTCCAGATGCTACCGGGTCCAATTGAGCAGAATAATAAGCAATTGGGCGCTGAGAAGGTTCCCAAAGTCTGACTTAATACGCCAGAAGCTACTCCTCTTCGCTCATGTACATACAAAGTAAATGGCTTGTTGTAATCTGGGATGCCTAGAGCAGGGGCAGACATGATAGCCTTTTTTAGATCTGATAGAGCTGACAAGTGTTCTGGCTCTAATTTGAGGAGTTCAGGAACCAAATCCTTTGTTAATGCTATAAGGGATTTAGTGATTTCCCCATAGCAAAGAACCCTCCCCCCCCCCAAAGCCAATTGGTAAAAGAGATCCAAAAACTTACCAAAAAATAGAATTGGGTGAGGGGAATCTACAGACTTCATAAGATATCCAGAAATAATAAAACAATCAAAAGAATTTTAGAAAAGAACAAGAAAAATCTCATTAGAAAAAAAATTGACCTAGAAAACAGATTGAGGAGAAATAATATAAGAATTGTGAGACTACCTGAAAGCCATGATAAAGAAAAGTCTAGGCACTATATTTAAAGAAATTATTAAAGAAATTTGCTCTGAAGTTTTTGAATAAGAGGGTTAAATGGAAATTAAAACAATCACTGAAAACCAGCTGAAGGAGATCCAAAAGTGAAAACTCACAGGAATATTATAGCTAAGTTTCAGAGTGCCCAGATCAAGGAGAAAATATCATGAGCACCTAGAAAGAAATAATTCAAATATTATGGAGTTAAAGTTAGGATAACATAAAATTTAGCACCTTTGACATTAATAAACCAAAGGGTGTTGGATATGATATTCTGAAGAGCAAAGGAGCTGCCTTTGCATCCAAGAGTAACCCACCCAGCAAAACTAAATGTAATCCTACTTGGGAAGTTGATCAGGGAAAAAGGAGAAGAACCTATATATTTCAAAATACTTATAGCAGCTCTCTGCAGTGGCAAAGAATTGGAAGTTGAGGGGATACCTATTAGTTGGGGAATGGCTAATAAGTTGTATATGGTTGTGATAGAAAACTACTGTGCTATTAAGAAATAATGAACAGATTGGTTTTAGAAAAACAAGGAAATACCTGAGTTAAATAATAAAGAGTGAAATCAACAGAACTTAGAGAATAACTAAGAGAATGTATACAGCAATAGCAAAACTGTTCAAAGAATTACTAAGAATGACTAAGATATTCTGAGTAATATAATCATTCAGCTCAACTACAAAGGACCTATGAAGGAAGATGCTATCTATTTCCAGAGAAAACACTTATAAATGGAATTATGTATTATATGGTTCCACATTATCTCTCTCTCTCTATCTATCTCTATCTCTATCTCTATCTCTATCTCTATCTCTATCCCTATCCCTATCCCTATCTCTAGCTCTCTAGCTCTCTATCTCTCTATCTCTCTCTATCTCTCTCTCTATCTATCTCTATCTCTATCTCTATCTCTATCTCTATCTCTATCTCTATCTCTATCTCTCTATATCCCTATCCCTATCCCTATCCCTATCTCTATCTCTATCTCTATCTCTATCTCTATCTCTATCTCTATCATCTCTATCTCCATCTCCATCTCTATCTCTATCTCTATCTCTCTCTCTCTCTCTCTCTCTCTCTCTCTCTCTCTCTCTATCCCTATCCCTATCTCTATCTCTATCTCTATCTCTATCTCTATCTCTATCTCTATCTCTATCTCTATCTCTATCTCTATCTCTATCTCTATCTCTATCTCTCTATCTCTATCATCTCTATCTCCATCTCTCTCTCTCTCTCTCTCTCTCTCTCTCTCTCTCTCTCTCTATCCCTATCCCTATCTCTCTCTCTCTCTCTCTCTCTCTCTCTCTCTCTGTCTCTCTCTCTCTCTCTCTCTCTCTCTCTCTCTCTCCCTATCTCTATCTCTATCTCTTCCCTAATGTCAGCTTGGAAGGGAAAGAGACAATTCAGAACTCAAAATGTAACAAAAAAAAAGTTGTATACAACTATAATCCTCAACCTCTAGTATGATTCTCATTCATTTTTCTCAGGTTCATGCCTATTAGTTTCTAATTATTGTCTTATTTCCCTTTTTGTTCTAATTTATATATACATGTTCACTGAATTACATTGGTGGGGGTGTAAATAGCAATGATAGAGATGATGAGAAAAATACAAACTGATTTTATTTATACAGCGCTTTAAGGTTTACCAAGAACATTACAAAGTGTCCTCATTTTATCCTCACAACAGCCTTGGAAGCCATGTGCAGTTATTTTCTCCATCTTAATGATGAGAAATTGAGGCAGACAGAGGTTAAATGACTTTCTCAGGGTCACGTGGCTAGCAATAATCTGAGGCTATATTTGGGCTCGGATCTTCCTGACTTCAGGTCCAGAGCTCTATCCACTGCACCACCTAGTTGCCTTGTTTTTGATTGATATGCCTTATTTTAAGAAAATAAAAATTAAAAAATAATTGAATAGAGAAATCCCCTTTTCCTTCATTTCCTAGTTCATTAAAAAGAAGATTTAAAATTTTTTTTCTAAACAGTGTACTTGGATTCAGGTTTTTGGGAACAGATTATTTTTTAAAAATAGGATATAACTACATTAGCAACCTGCTGATACTTAATAAAAGTCAAATTATATCAGGTTCAACTTATTTAGTTATTCAAGATAAATATTATTCAAAATAATAAATCAATATGATTTATATTAAATTATTTTTTCAGAAGGCACATTTATAATATTTGCCACATGCTTAGCACATATTCAATAAATGCTTTTCTCCCTTTGTTCCTTTGAGACATATAAATACACAATTATATATATATACATATATATATGTATATATATAACAGTGAAAAGAGGGCTAGGTTTGGAGTCAAAAGAACTGGCTTTGAATCCCAGCTCTACTACTTACTTACTGTTTGACCTTGGGTAAGTAACTTTCCATCTCTGGGCAACGGTTTTCTCTTTTATAAAATGAAGAGATTGACCTAGATGAGCTCTAAGGTCCTTCCCACTCCTAAGTCTGTTGTCCTTTGATGCTAGTCTTTATCTGGATGAATTAGTGAAATGCATGATTGCTAGCACATATCCAAAGATAGAATGAGAGAGGATGAGGTAGAAAGCATGCCACCCCATCACAGGAGAGCCTAAAACTAGTGGATTAATATATAATTGGACTTAAATTGCCCCCAGAACTTCTATCTTCCAAGAGATCAATTTCTTACCATTTTAAAAAAAAATCCTTTTGCCTTCTGTCAGAGTAACTTGCCCAGAGTCACAAGGACAAATTTGAACTCGGATCCTCCCTTCTCCAGATCTGGATCTCTATCCACTCAGCAGCCCCAGTTTCTTACTATTTCAAGCACTGAGCACTCAAATATGGGACAAGAGTTTTAGGCCAAAAAGAGAGATATGGGACTCCTACAGGCACAACTTAATGTTTGGAAACTAGGGTAGAGTGCCTTGTGAAACCTCCATTGGTTTCATGGTAATGAAAGAGTTTGATGGTGTATGAGTTCAAAAAGCTTAACCTTTTGAAAGTAATTTTCATTACTTTGTAAAATGGAGATGATGACACCAAACTGCTAAACTGGGTTGTGAGGAATTTCATTTAAAAATAAGACCCACCATGAAATTGCAAATAATAGCTCACTTACGTAACTGAGACTTACAAAATACTTTTCATACATTGTCTCTTTTATTACATTCAGTTCAAATCAGCAAGCTTTGATTAAATGCTTATTATATATTATATATATCATATATCATAATAGATTGTTCCTGACCTCATACTTCCATGGTAGCAATGACTGGTATGGTTATTCCCATTCTACAGATGAGGAAACTGAGTTGGGAGTGCTGTGACCACACAGCTAGTAAGTATAGCAGGCAGAGTTTTAAGTCAGATTGTTTCTGACTTCAAGGTCCAAGTCCCTTCCTCTATGCTACAGTGGCAAGTATTGCTTGGTAATATTTTCTTGGACCTTTGGATAGAGGCCTCGGAATAATAAATCAATATAGCATTCCTGGGGAAATTCTACCTATATAAAAGTAGCGTTACTGTTTCACCGATGCTACTAGACAATTATTCTGGCAACTCCAGACGCTGTCTTGATGTTATCATTTTAGACAACAAGCTAACTGCTGGCCTGCCCTTTGGTCCTCAGCCCCAAACAATGTTCCAGAAGGAAATGAGAAATATTTTACCTTTTGTTGGAAAATGAAGTTGTCTTGGGTAGAGGGGGAGGGGGATGGAGATTCAAGTTTTCAGAGAGAATATTGGATGAAAGTGTATGCATTTCAGCCAGTGAGTTTAATGAAAGGTGGAGGTTCTGACTCATCCAGTCTTGTTCAGGGACCAATATAGACACACAAACACCAGCAACTCCCAAACAAAAAAGATCCCATCCGGCTTATAAAACAGACCCATGTCTACTTGTGTAGGCATCTGGATGATCTCTGGGTCTGTTTAGAGGCAGAATTTTAGTTCCTTAAAAGAGGTAGAAGGATACAACTTCATTTTCTGTGATTTCAGTGGATATTGGACATCAGGGTTCTATTTCCAGAGTACAGCTGACAGTAGGGCTTTTTGGACACCTTCGTTTAGATGCTTATCTTCGTGAGGGGAAGGGAATGAGGAATCATTTCTTCCATTTTAACACCTCTTATTTGAACAGCAATAGTTTAATACTCCATGTACTGCTACTGGCCTCTTAAAAATACATATAGGCCAACTAACTCTATTTATTCTTCAAAGGACCAGTCATGAGGCAGGGAGCCTCAAGATGTCATGAATTATCTAGCCCAGTCTCTCGCAGCCTGAAAATATTTAGCAGGGAACACTTCACCTAGTGGACCATGATGGAGAAAATCTTCTTACAAGTGGATCTTTGAGAATGCTATGGCTATTCTTACTCTGGAATGTATAAGTTCTATATAGGTCACCTATGTTGTTGCTTAGTCATTTTCCCATTGTTTTTGACTCTGTGACTCCTTTTTTGTAAAGTATCTTGGTAAAGATATTGGAGTGGTTTGTCATTTCCTTTTCCAGCTCATTTTACAGATGAGGAAACTGAGGCAAATAGAGATAAATGACTTGGCCAGGATTACACAGTTAGTATGTGTCAAATTTGAATTCAAGAAGAGGGGTCTTTCTGACTTTAGGCCTGGCAACATTAGATGACCTCTATTAAGGATCTCAGAACTGAGGGCTCAAATTCACTATTTATAGCCCTCCAAGTTATGTCATGTTTATTGTATTATATTGTAGAGGCATCAAGTGTAGAATACAGAAGAAGGCCCTTGGAGCTATGAAGACTTGGGGGGCAGGGTCGCTTTCCCATGTATAGTCATAGCTAAATGCTCCTCACTGCACAAAGCAACTTTCTAAGACTTTTTTTCTTCAATGTGATATCAATTTGGAGAGCAGAGCCAGTGTACTCCTTGAAAATGTGGGTTTCAAGACTGTGAATTGCCAAAACTGTAAAGATAATTTTTGGTGTCTTAATTTTATATTAAAAATAAGTGGTCACCATGGGAAAATTCCCAAATCAGCTGGGTTTTATGGAGATTTTAATTAATACAAATGAAGGAATTAAGGAAAGGGAGAGAGAGAGAGAGTAGAGAGTAAATAGTATGAAGGGTTTAGGCTAAATGGCCTAGGCCTGAGCCTTAAGAGAGGCTAGTCAGTCTTTAATAACTCACCACAAGATTTGTCCCAAGCAAAACTCCTGTCCTTCACTGAAATCCTCAACTCCTGAACTGAGTTCAGAGACCCAGCTCCTCCAACTAACTCCAAACTCCAACTAAGTTCAGAGAGACCAGCTCCTTTTAAAGAGAAATTTCTCTTGTGTCACCTCCCCTAAATTTTCACATCTACCACTCACAGTAGACATTTTTGCCAGGACTGACCATTCTTAGTTCACATCTTCTTTTGTTATCACCTTCACACCTCTTTTGCCTTTTGTAAGTTGCTTGACCTTTTTAGTGATTAATTTAACCTTTATAGGTACTTAGTACCCTTTTGTATTAGATCTAAAAATAGACCTAGCTTAAGGTTCTAGCTTTACTATAAGTATGAGTTAGAGACTTTTGATTGTTCCATCAGGAGTTTACAACTTTATCTTCCCCTAAGGCACTGTCTGAGCAGGGTGGAGTAATTTTAAAATTCCCAATACATTCCTGATCAAGTACTTCCATTTGTTACAATAGGGAATAAGGGAATAGCCTTAATCAAATGTTCTAAGGTAGAGTCTGACCAGTTTTAAGATTCACAGACTAAATTACAGATGAATTATCAAATTTTAATGGGTGGAAGGTAAAAGCCACACTGGAAATTCCTCATACAGATGAAATTACAGGCCATTTTCAATGACAGATCTATGTCTGTCTGTCTGTCTGTCTGTCTGTCTGTCTGTCTGTCTGTCTGTCTGTCTATGTATCTGTCTATCTGTCTATCTATCTATCTATCTATCTATCTATCTATCTATCTATCTATCTATCTATCTATTGTGAAGATTGGATTTAGCTCTCCCCTGATTTTGTAACAATGAAGGTACTTAGCTCTTCCTTTATTGTGAAGATTAAATTGTAATCACATATCTATTTTGAGATTCTAATCCCTAAAGTGTAAACCCAGTACTTAAAATAGATCTACCCATTTTTAACCACAAAAAGGTATGAATTAACTACAAAAAGGTGTGAACACCCATTTCATACATTGAGTGGGAGGTCTGTGTCCCACTGTCCCATGTGTGAAAGAGTGGGCAGTCCTGGAGTGGAACACTGGCTGTGATTGGTAGACATAAAATTTAGGGGAGGTGACACAAGAGAAAAAGGTCTTTAAATAGTGGAAAACAGAGACACACAGAATCATTCAGTCACTTGGAGTTGGACTAGAAGAGACTCACTCAGGCTTAGAGTGAAGAGAGTCACTTGGAGCTTGAGGGAAAACACTTGAGGAGAGACTGGAAGACAAACACTTAGACTTGGAGTGAAGACACTTGGCTGTGGAACTGGATCCCTGGAGGAGCTCCTGCAGAAGACCTCAGACTGCTTTCCTTTTAGAAGGTCACCATGGTAAGTGTAAAGGCTGACTTCCTTCCTTGTCCTTTCTGGAGGAGGTGTGAACCTCCCAGAAAGGCCAATCAGCTTGGGACTCCTTTCCCTTGACTGGTGCCTTAGAATTTCTAACTGGTTCAGAGGAAGCTCTCTCTCTCTCTCTCTCTCTCTCTCTCTCTCTCTCTCTCTCTCTCTCTCTCTCTGTTTCTCTCTCTCACTCTCTCTCTCTCTCTGTTTCTCTCTCACTCTCTCTGTTTCTCTTTCTCTCTCTCTCTCTCTGTCTCTCTGTCTGTCAGTCTGTCTGTCTGTCTCTCCCTCCCTCCTTTCCTATCTTCCTTAATATCTTCCCTCTATTGTAAAAATAAACTACCATAAATTCCATTTACTTGAGTAATTCATTTTGGGATATAGAAATTAAATCCCTGGCGACCACCAATTAAAATTATTCAGTCCAACCAATAAAATCTAACTCTATCTATCTATCTATCTATCTATCTATCTATCTATCTATCTATCTATCCATCCATCTATCTATCCATTCATCTATCTATCTATCTATCTATTTTTCCATCTATCTATCTAATTTTTTGAACTCACACATAATTACCCTCCTGTAGTTCCTGAAGCAAATAGATGTATACATACACATACTTATATAGTTGACTGCTGTCCTTCATACTTGAAGAGGATTCAAGTGACAACACTATGATGAAGTCAATAGACAGTGTGCCTGACTATGGCTGATCAGACTAAGATGACCTTGGAAGGCTCCACTGCAGGTTGGGTACAAATAGCCCATATGAAAACACACATACACACATTGCATGCATATATTCATGTCTCTAGGTAGTTTTTGTTCAGTTGGGTCTGATTCTTGATGGCCCCATTTGGGTTTTCTTGGTGAAGATATTGGAATGATTTTGTCATTTACTTCTCCAGGCCATTTTACAGATGAGGAAACAGAAACAAACAAGGATAAGTGACTTGCTTAAGGTCACAGTTAGTAAGAGTCTGAGACCAAATTTAAACTCACAAAGATGAGTGTTCCTGATTCCAGGCCCAACACTCAATCTACCGTGCCACTCACCTGTTCCAAGGCAGACTATCTATATAATCTATAATTATATCTATATGAATATTTGTAACTATATTCCATTTTAAATCTATAGTCAGCCTTGAGGTAAACCTTTATTACTGTGCCCTGACAAATATAAACTCCTTGAGGACAATATGATTACATTTTTATCTTTGCATCCTCAGAGCTCAGTTCCTGCTAACTTCTTTAATGGTCAAGAAGTGATTGTTTAATTATATTGAATATTTAGTCAGATTAATACCTCTATGAAGGGAAATATTTAGAGAGTTGTGGTGCAATTGAATAAGTGCTATGAGAAAAGATGATATTTGAGTTTGGGTAACAGTAGAATATATTAAGGATTTTTGGTCTGTGAATTTAATTTAAAATTTTTTGATTGATAGGGTGCTGCTGAGGGTGGTAATTGTGAGAGCAAGGGTGCCTTCAGAGAGTCTGACCTCATTCTATGTCCACCAGGACCCAGCTCAGGGCAGAGGGCAGGTGAATGACCCAGCCTTCACTCCAGCCTTGAATAAGTCTCACTTTGCACTCCACATCCCAACCACCAGCATCCTTTGTCATAAAAAGGAGAGGTAACATAGCCTGCTGGACAGAGCTGGCCTGGGATCTAGGAAGTCCTGGGCTGAAGGGCTGCCTTTGACTTAAATTGACTGTGTGATACTGGGCAACTTACTTGGCTTTTGACTGTAAGTGGCAGAAGGGAGTAACCAGCAAGGAAGGGGGAGAAGTCACCTTTCCTCTCTTTTGTGGATACTGGCATAAAAAAGCAGGGGAGAGGAGAAAGGTGAGCAGTCCAGCAGAGAAGGAGGCAATCAGGCCAGGCACCTGTGGGCAGTCCTGTCCGACAGAGATTAGGCAAGAGAGAACCACCAGGTGGCACCTCTAAGGAGCCTAGAAGAGCAAGTCCCCATGTTGTCCAGCCCTAGAAGGGAGGAAAGGAGCCCAGCATTCTAGCCCACAGCTCCCTCTCCCTGAGCAGACTATTCATAACTAGTGGGGATTTGCCCCCTTCCCTCGCTCCCTTGCTATTTCACATAGTGTTAGTATTAGAGCAAGCTGCTCTCTCTGGTGTGTTTTGAATCGGAATTTGCTTTGAAAGGGGAACCAGGGCACAGAGCTCAGGGGTGGAGTGGTCCCAGGAGAATGGAATCTGTCTGAGGTCTGGTATACCCTTGGGGATCCCCCTGGGCTGTGGAATGCTCAACCATCTAGCAGCAGGGGTGCTTTAGGCCCTAAGTCATCTGCTTCTCCCAAATTTCTCTAGCTTTCCAGCAGTGGCCTCCGACGAGGCTGCCCCAGGTCATCTCTGACCCTCAGCTTTTCTTTTGCTAGATGAGGTGACCAATCAGTCCCTTACTAAGGGAAGTGGAGACCCGTAGCAGCCCTACTCAGCAGGATAAAGAAAGGGGCCAAGGACATTTTCCCTTCCCTCTGGTCAGGGTACGCAAACTCCCCTTTAGGACAGAGGAGAGAGCTGAGCCAGTGCCCTTGCTGCTGCTGCTAAGTCTCTGGTGACATTGGGAGGAAATGGCTTGGAGGAAGAGGAGAGAGGAGGAGGAGGAAGAAGAAAGTAGCATTTGTGCCAGGGGGTGTGTGAGCAGCAGCGGGCGCTTGTGACAACTTCTCTGGCGGCGGCGGTGGCAGCGCGTGTGGCAGGGCTGGCAGCGAGGACGGAGGGAGGGAGGGAGGGAGAGAAGAGAAAGGGGAGGGGGGGGCTGGTGGAAGGGGATGTGTGCGTGCGTCTCTTTCTGAGCCTGCTGCCTGTGCCCAGTGCTGCTGCCTCTGCCTCCGCCACCGCTGCTGCCGCCGCGGCTGCCCCTGCTTCTCTCTGCTCATTTCCTCTGGTTTTTCAGCCAGAGGTGCTGGAGACTCCAGTCTATAAATAGCAGGTTACAGCTCCTTCTACACGCACACACGCGCGCATCTCTATACACGCACCCATGCGCGCACACACAAACACACACATACACACACACTCCGAAGGAGGAAAGTCAAGCTAAAAGTCTGGTGCTACTGCCTGCCTACACCTCCGGCCGCCGCTGCAAGCCCCCAGCCCCATCTCCCACTGGAGAGGTAATTCTTGCCTCTTATTTCCAAGGACTCTCTGGGAATGTTGGCCGGGCTGGAGGGCACTGGGGGAGGTGGGAGAGTGGTGCTGCCCTGGAATGGGTTTGGGGGAGCATCGATGAGCGTCCTGGGCTGGGGTAGGGGGAGGATGGACAGACGCCACTATTGCGCTGCAAGTTTCTCAGTTGGGCCACCCTGTTCACCGCCTGCCCCCGCCCGGTTCCCTGCACCCCCAACCATTCTCCTAACCGATGGGCTATCTGGTCTCTACTTGGTCGTTTCACCCGTCTTTGCTATCCGGATAACTCCTTGCTTCATCCCCCCTCCCCCAAACCCCAGGCACACAGTCTCAGGTGCTTTCAGGTGTACCCACGGCTGACCTTCCTGGGCACTGCCCACCTGCACGGCCCATGGCTCTGCTGGTTATCTGGCTCTCCCTGGTGTTATTGCATGCCATCCCTATCCTAGACAGAACTGCTGCATCTCAGATGGAGAAAGCTTGCTGCTGGGGGCTCTCAGCAGCCAACCACAGCATCTATCCTTTCCTTGCTTCCCCTGTGTCTCACCCCCACTCTATTACAAGCAATTGTTGCCTTCTCCTCTGCTCTGCTCCCCTCCTCCCCCTTAACTGCAATCCTGAACTCGATAGAGATCCCAAGGCACAGTTAACAGCAGTTCTTAGCCTTGGGGAGCTGTAGAGGAGACCATCCTTTCCTTGATTCCCTTTACCGTGTGTAGACCTTGGCTCCCCATCTCTTCTCACCCCTAACTTAGAGAGAGGACAAGTATAGATAGACTCGAGGGACTGACTCCTGTGTGGAACGACAGGAAACAGGACTGGTGACTTCTATGATGTGGAGTGGTTGCTGGAGTCCAGTTCTAGATACCTGGTTTGCCCCTCCTCCCTCCCCACCCGTTCAAAATCTCCTCCCACTTTAGTGGCTCCTGCCACTGCTGCCCCAGAGGAGATGCAGGAGACAGACCCAGGAGCTGCTGCTGGCTGGGGAGAAGACGCTCATTTCTAAGGGTGAGGATGTGCATATTTATTAGGTTGTGGCTGCTGTTGTCCAAAACTTACCGGAAAAACCTGGTGGATGTTTCTGATGCTGTTATTTTAATAATGCAGACTTATTTCTTCTCTCCTTTTCCCTCCTCCTCCACCCTCTTTCCCTCCTTGTCTCCTCTTAGGATTAGCTATATATTTAGGCATTTTATATCACGACTTTTTTTGGGGGGGTGCATTCTGTGTCTATTTTCCCATTCTCTTCAACACCCCTCCCTACCTTGACAGAATTTGCTCATATAAAGGTGTAGGGTATAAAATGCCTCCCTGTCTCCAAAAAACCAACCAAACAAACAACAAAGGCAAAAAGCAAAACCTAATGTAAAGAGTAAAGTGCTTATCATTATTATTAATAATTCTTGTTATTGATTTAAGGCAAAGACTGGATAACCTTTGATAGGTGTGCTTCACAGATCAAAAGTTGGGCATGCAATAGAAGACATTGGGAGTCTTCTTTCTAGTGGCTTTTGGTCCAGACATTAGAGAAAGCTGACTTACCGCAGACTACCAAGCTGTTAAACCATTCACCGAAGAAGAAAAAATCACAGGCAAAGAAGCATACTTTATGTTGAGTAAGAAGTTCAGGGAGATGGAAGATTTTAAGCAAGACTGGAATTGTCAGTAAAGAGCAAGGCATTATTTTGGTTATGTCAGTTTCAGAGAGGAGCCCAAACTGGGCACTGGTAATTCAGCATAAAATATCAGTCTCCATATGATAAGTAGATTATAGCAAATAGGAATTTGGAAGATTGGTTCTAATGTTAAATTGCTCTTCCAATGGAAATGTCTTTCTAGTTAATTCTTTTAAATGTGACATAAGAAGATTGTCCTTGAAAGGTTATAAAATGTGCATGGAATAGAGGTTGAAGCTTCCTCTCAATGAAAAAGAAGTGTGGAATACTTAAAATATAGCCTCCTGTCTCTTTAAAAAGAACATTCTGTTTGATAATTGAAAAGTTGACACTTATTGATGATAGGAAGATGGCAAATAAGGTACACATTTAATCCACATTTTGATGCTGAGATGGTATGTGACAGAGTAATAAAAAATGACCAGACAGACATTAACATTTCTAGCCTGGGCATTTCATCTATTGAAGCACAGAGCCAGAGCTACATACAGAAAGTCTCTCACAGAATTTTGGTTTCAGAAACCCAGGGATCAAAATCATCCACATTGAGATAAGTCTTTGTACCCAATTCCTGGGTCTGAACTGATGGAATGATTTCAAATTTTAGATCATTTTGGACAACAGACTGAAAAAAGCAGAAGCTTGTGAAATTTCATGGATAGATAGTACCATTCCATTTCAGGCATTTGGAAAGGAAAACCATTAACTTTAGGGAAAAGGCTTCCTTCAACAGATATTCATCCTAAATTTTGTGACTTGAAGATAATTCATACCCTGCATGAGACCTTGAAGTGTCTCCCAGTACAAGTAATGTAAATCTTCATGTGGGGAGCAGAATTAACTTTTACTACCTTGAGGCAAAACCCAAGGGGGTAATTCTCAGAAAGGCAGAGAAAGAAAGAAAGAAGAAAAAACAAACCCTGCAAACTGAATTCATATCCCTTAGCAACCACATGCATAGCAATTTCCAGGTAAGTATCTAACATCTGAGAATCCAAAGTTTTATTTTTTTAATGGAATCATTATAATTAGAGAGGGAAATGCGTACTGAATACCCATCTCTATTTTGCCAGATTCACAGACCATAATTCTAGCCAGTAGACTACATTGAGAAAACATAGGAAACAGACATGCCAATAACACATTCTTGCTTTTTACAGATATGGGAATTTTAGTAGGTAGGAACACATACTACAAATTAATCACGAGTTAAAATGCTAATGTTTAATTTAGTATGTTGCTTCCTTTTTCTAAATTCCCTACCTTGCTTTACAACTGATTTTATTTTTGCATGCAAGTTTTGTTTTCGAGCCCCTAGGGTAGCCACTTTATTGGCTATTTGGCTCAATTAAAACAAAGTTGGCTAAGAAATCCTTCTCTCATGTTTCAAAAAGGAATTTTAGTATACACTCATTGTCATATTGGAATTATTTGCCCAAGATTAAGTAATGAGAGAGTCAGTGGAATAAATCAATTTTGGGAACTTTTATTTTTATATAAACCTTATTGTACTATAATTGCATTTTGGTTGTTGGAGATTTATTAGTTGTATTTAGGTTCTTTAATACTCATTCCTTTTAAAGTACCCTTTTAAAAATTTTTTCTAAACAAATCTCATGTACTAATAGAATTAATTGAAGTAGGGATATATGTGTGTGTTTAGAGCAACTTTATAAACCTATGGACGTGAGTTTTGGCCAGCATACAAATTAGTAAGATACTTTATTTTAAACTTTTAAAAAGTTTTATGTGAGAAGCAACATGATATAGGAGATAGAGAGCTGAACTAAGTATCTGAAAGACCTGAATTCAAGTCCTATATCTAATACATACTATACGACTTGTGTGATGATCTTGGATAGGCTCAGGAAGCTCTCTGTAGGACTATAAAGTTACAGAGAAGGTCCTGAGGAAATTTCTGTTCTGGGAGCACCCTGCATATATGTAATTATAGGTAGGTCTAGGACCAAAAGGGGAAAAAAAGTTTTATGACACATACTTAACATTATTATTATATTCATGTGGTAAGATCCTTTCATTTATTGAAAAGATACTAATTAGACACATTTATCTAATATCAGATTTTTCACAGCATTATTTTGTTATAGTTTGTAAACTCTGGTAGTAGATAAAAGAATTTTGAAATCTTAGCTGATATTAAGGAGTATAATAATTCTGAGTCTTATTTTTGCCACTGTAAGCAGAGGTCATATACCATATTGAGTTTTCTTGAGTCACGCTTTCAAATATGTAGTGCTTTGCTTCTGTATAGTAGGCATTTCATCTGTACTTGTCCAATGAATGAATAAATGAATGAAAACAGGGTAGCTAAACTGTCAATATTTAGTTACCATTATTAGTTAGTAGGGGATTTATCTTGGGATCCTAAACATGAAGCAGCTAGGTGGCTTAGCAGATGACAGGGTTGAACTAGGAATCTGAGAGAACAGAGTTGAAATCAAAATGTTCAAAATATTTTGAGATATTTATGAGCTCAGATATTTATAAGCTGTGTGGAAAAGTCACTTAAATTATTTCATCTTCTGTTTCTTCATCTGTAAAATGGGGATAATAACATTTACCTCACAGAATATCTGTGAGGACCAAATGAGAGAATATACATAGAGCAAATGAGGTATTATTTCGTGATGATCCATTTGCCATGTACTGGATAGCTTGTAATAAAATCTCCCCTTTACTTGGACCTAACCTAATAAAAGAATTCCATAGGACTTATCAAAAGAACTTACTAAACCCCAAACCCTCTTACTTCTAGTACCCTCTTTCTGTTAATTATTTCTTCTTTATCTTGTGAATATACCTTACTTTGTATATAACAGTTTTCATGTTATCTCCACTAGTAGACTGTAAGCTCTTTGATGATTTCTTTTGCCTCCTTTTGTATCACCTGTGCTTAGCACAATGCCTAATACATAGTTGGTGTTTAATGTTTATTGATTGATTGAAAGCTGAAGTTCTAATTTTTAAACTCCAGTTTCTTTTGAAAGAATTGTAATAATCTTCCAAACTTTCTTTCTAGCCATTTTTATAGTGGATAAGCCCCCAAGTGTTGGGTGTGAGTGCTAGAGCAAGTGCTAGTTCATGGGAAAGAGCAATTATGGTAGAATTTGTTGATACTCTGACCATAACAACCTTTGCAACATTCCAGTTACTGAAAGGCTCCATATTTTATCTATACAGGGTTCTGCTTGTCCAATTAAAAAAAAAAGAGAGAAGTGTTAATCCTTGGATCAACACAACCAGGAGGAAATGGCAAGTTAGAAAATAAAATAGTTGAAATAAAGAACAAAGAATGACACCTGAAATGGAAATGATAACCTGTAGAAAAGTAGAGATTATAGCTATGACTGCAATAAATGTTTTAAAGTGTTATTAGTAGTACTGAACATCATCAAATATCTTTTTGAACATCCTGATATGCTGAACCAGCTCTACGACTGCACATTCAATTTAGAGCATGAACGTCCATCACTTTCATAGTAACAAATGAAGCATATTTGATACAGAGAATGAAAAAAAAAGTCACTTCATTTTTTGGAGGGGAAACATTTCATGCTTTCACGACCCAAATCTATAACTTTTCATATTTGCTAACACAATCAGATCTTTCTTATCTTAATTTATGAGACAGGCCTGATTTTATTGAATGTGTAATCTCATTTTCTTCCCTATAGACGTCTTCTCTTGAAGCAATTATGAATAAATATGTTTCAAACCTGTCTTTCCAGGGGGGAAAAATCTGCTTAAAAAATATAGTGTGATCATATCCCTGAAGAATCCAACCTCACATTTGGAGTTAAAAGATAGACTCCACACTAGATGGCAGTGTGTAATGCTGAGTAGCCTGAGGTCATTTTGATGGCAACATACTCCTTTTTAAGGCTTTTTTTTTTTTTTTAGTTTCCTATAGAATTTTTTTTAAATTTTCATTTAGTGAAATTAAAATCAACAGACAGCTGAAACCCTTGTTTGGGAGACCAGTTACTTGTGAGATAGTGCTGGCTTCTTAATAGGTTTTGAATGTTTGATTAGAAAGGTGCTAGTACACATGATTTTTATGTTGCATTTGGTTGTGCCAGGGCTAATTGTGAATTGCCTATGTTATACATGTCCAGATGCTAATCACAACCAGAATAATGGAAGGAAAGGAAGAAAGGGAGAGCCCTTCATAAAATGATTGAGAGAGACAGAGAGATGGAAAGTGGTCTGTTTCTAACTAGACCCAGAATGACCCCTTTAAGGTCACGCTAGGCAATCATCTGGATCATGGCTGGTTGGCTTTATATGGGGTTTAAGGTGATTAGATTGTAAAACATGCATTCATATCAAGATCCTCTCCCTACAGAACAGAACAGACCAAATTCCTTTTCTAGCCATAGCAGAGTAGGTCCATTTCCTCTTTCTTGCCTTCATTGAAGTCCAAATTTCCTAGGTGTAATTCACAGATCTATCCCCAGGGTGATCTCAGGAATTCCATTACCCTCTCAGGGTCTCAGTATCTGACCATAAAAAGAGAGTGTGGGACTAGATTCAAAGATTCCTTCCAGCTCAAAGCCCTGTGTTCCTGCCTCCATTTCCAGCACTATATTGGCTCTGTGATGTCCTAGAGGTAAACCTTCCCTCTAAGGGCATAGATGGTGACTCCTGTCCTGTGTAGTAGCTCTCTCCTCTGCCTTCTCCAGTGTTTTCCCAAAGAGAGTCTATCCATTGTGGAAAAAAAAAGAAAATACTCTCTGGGACAAGGCAGCCTTGCCATCTTAATAACTGCATTGAATCCACCCTGTCATTCTCTAGTTCATTGCTCAATGATGGGCTATTAGGAGGTCTGAGAAAATTTAATTGACTATATGAGGGTTGATTTGAATGTATTTGATATCTAGATGAGGAAAATAATGGGTCGCAATACAGTTAAATCAGATCCTCTGACAGCAACAGGCTAGAATCATCGAATGATCTATTCATTCTGGCACCCAAACAACTGGTCAAGAAAAGTCATTCTGCAATCCGATGTCAGCTATGTTGTAGCCTTTTCTTTCTCTTCATATAAATGCAGTTCTGGAGGGACACGGTTTGAAGGGAAGATCAAAGAAATTAGTTAGGTGCACTGTGGGCAGCAGGCATTGGAAACCGTTTGTTTTCCTGTTCTTTATAAATAAATGCATCACACGCAGTAGGTTTTGTTAGTCGATTCAAAGAGTAACAATACTACATTTCAGTTTAAATGTCAGGAAACTTGTTATTGGACTAACTAAGCAGCTGAGTCAATTGCTGAAAAAGACACGAAAACCCAAAGCATTAATAATAATGTACTTTAAAACAATCTGGACAGTCAGCTAGCTAGCATTTATTCAGTGCCACATAGTGTGGCTAATTATCCCAGGTATAACTAGGAAGTCTGGCACCTGGGGCATATTCATTTGACAGAAGATGGGGCCTTGGTCCAGAGGTTAGTCTATCTAAGTTGAATCCTTCCAAAGAATAAAGAAAGTAGAGAGACACAGGAAAGGAGGAAAAATGTATAAAGGGTTGGGTTTTTGACACCTTTGTCTAGCTCCAACTGCCTAGCACAATGCTTTGCATGTAGCATGTACTTAATAAATATTTATGAAATGATAAATGAATGATCTAAAGATCTTGTGTGTGTGTCTATAATCATATGTTACGACTATAAGGGTTCTTAAGAATTATCAAGTTTATTCCACTCATTTTACTGATGAGAAAATTGGCAAACATATTGACCAAGCTCCATCTCTGCCCATCAGCCCTATGAGTCTTTGTCCAGATTTACTGATTAATATGACATTTGTGGCCAGAGGACCATTAATTAAATTTTTTTAAAGTGTTGGGCTTTGGTGGCTTTTTGGTTTTATCCTAATTAAGTATTCTTTCCCATCTTCTCCTTCTTTTCCTGCCAGATTAAAAGAAAAAAAGACAACACTTCAATGATTCCTATACCTTTCTTTATGAGATTTTGAACTGACTAGCAAATTGGATTCAATATTTTATCAACATAATTTGGACCTGAAGAGTTTATAACATGTTCTATTTTTCTCATTCATAAATTTGATAGTGAGTCAAATCCTTGGTTATGTGTCTTAACTCTAGAACTATAGTTAGTTTAGAAACAACTCTAGAACCATTATGCTTTTGACTTTTGGAGATTTTCTTATAATAGTGTATATTTCAGCATTATTTTTCAAAAGGATGGTTTAAGTTGTTAATTCAATAAATATTTTATTAGGCACATGCCATATGTAAGATTCTGGGAATAGGATAATGAAAAAAAATGACTTAGTCTCCTGCCCTCAAGGATCATAAAATCAGAGGAAAAGAACTGGAAGGAACCTTATCAGCTATCTAATCCAATGTCCTCATTTTATAGAAGAGGAGCTGAGTCCCTGAGAATTTAAGGATCTGTGAGCCTAAGGTCTCACAAATGGTAAATAGTGGAGGTCAGATTTACACCCATGTCTTTTGACTATAGGCGCTTCTCCATAGTGACTTTGGAGTTTCCATGTTAATGAGGAGGTAGAGGAAGAAAGATATATCATCTTACAAATTAGTATGATTTCTATTTCCCCAATTACTGTTCTCCTGTTTTTAGTGCTCTCTCCCTTCTCAAATCATCTAATAATTATATTGATATGGACATATGTAGAATGTCGAAGGGAAGGAGTATTTTTTCTGAATTTTATATCCCCAGAGCCTATCACAATGTCTTGCACATAGTAGATACTAATTATACATTTATTAACTTTTGACAAGAAGGTAGGACCTGGTAAAGGCAAAGAACAGAGAAGCAAAGTGCTATGAGAAATTTGAGGAGAGATCTCAGTATCTTTTGCTAATCTCAACTTGTTATTTATTTAGTCATTCATTCATTCATTCACCCACCTATATTGGGGGGAGTAAGTGTAGCATAAATGTCTCAGAATAATTCAGTGATAAAAATATGGGTGCCCTTGGATGTCATTAAAGTTTTCTATCCTGAAATAGATGCCTTTCTAATTATCAGAGATGTAATTAAGAAGTCTGGTAAAGTGGGGCAGATTTATCTAGGGAGGGATGGGGAATGTGGAATATATGCAGAGGATAGTCTACCCTGGTCAGTTGGAGTCATACTTGGCAGCCCTTAGGAGGAGGCAGGGTGAGGAGAGGTTGAATAGAGGGGAGCAAAACAGGGGACATGGAAATATTGGGGAAAGAGCCTTGTGGTAGAAGGTGGGTCTTAGGAACTGAATGGGACCCTTGTGGTCCACTCCTCCACCTTGACCACATGTCTAGTGTAAGATGAATGGATAATGGAAACCTCTGAGACTGGTAGGTTTCTGGACTCCCCTGGAAAGAAATCATATTTGTTGATGGCACCCTGGAACAAAACCCTAAGTAATAAGCTTTAGTTATAACTTTTTATTATTCATAAACCTTTCTTCTTCTGGTTTTACATAACTGGTCATAGTAGTACATAAAGTAGATATTTTTGCTTTAAATTTTTAAATATTTTCCCACGGTTACAAGATTCATTTTCTATCCCATTCCTCTTCCCTCTTCCCAAAGGTGACAAACAATTGCACTGAGTTATACATATGTTATCACTTGATACCTATTTCTATATTATTCATTTTTATAATAATCTTTTTTTAAAAACCCTTACCTTCCATTTTAGAATCAATACTATATATTGGTTCTAAGACAGAAGAGTGGTAAGGGCTAGGCAATGGAGGTTAATTGACTAGGAAGTGTCTGAGATCAGATTTGAACCTAGGACTTTCCATCTCTAGACCTGGCTCTCAAACCACTAAGCAACCCAGCTGCCCCTTAATAATCTTTTAAAAACGAACCCCCAAATCATATAGTATGGTGGATTTTTAAAAAGACTTACTAGGGTTTCTGAACTTCCATGGAAAGACTAGGGTAGATCATAGGATTCTAGAGCTAGAAGGGATCTTAAAGGTTATCTTGAATATATCTTCTTTTACATTTGAGGAACTTGAGGTAGCACATATATTATTAATTTTGCTATTTCATTTTCATGATATAGGCTGATAGATAATTTTTTTGTCATTTGGAGAAGTGGTAATTAGGCCTAAAGGTGAATTTTTTCTTACAATTACTGTGCTCACAATCATAAATGCTTTAAATCCTCTTTGTCTGGATTGTCTGGAATCCTTAAGTGCATTAAATCCTCTTTGTCTGGAATTGTATTTATTGAAACAAGCCTAAGATGATATACTCAGTTTAAATAGTTGAGTCACCTAATTCAACTTGTTGAACAGCTCACTAATGAGTTGTCATAAAGCCTCTGTAAATATACATTACTATTTATATCAACAAAGCACAATGCAAAAAAGAATTGTTCATTTGAAATTTGGGTGAAAATCACATAAAATTATCTTTAACATTATAAGTTTTGGCACATGATGATAGAGTGATGGACTTGGGAATCTTGCCTAAAGCTATAGTTCATTCATTCTGTTCTGCCTAATTCCATGAAAAGAGAATTTAAAAAAAAAAGATGAGGGAAATGGAGGCAGCTAGGTGACACAGTGGATAGTGCACTGGACCTGAAGTCAGGAAGACTTATCTTCCTGAGTTCAAATTCAGTCTCAGATATTTATTAGCTATTGTGACACTCAGCAAGGTCATTCAACCCCGTTTGTCTCAATTTCTTCATCTATAAGATGAACTGGAGAAGGAAATGACAAACTATGTTAGTATCTTCACCAAGAAAAACCCGAAATGGTGTCATGAAGAATCACACTACTAAAACAACTGAATAACAACAGCAAAGAGGGAAATGCTTTCATGGTCATTTGCTGATCTTTCTTAGAAACAGAGTGTATACCCATGCCGGTTTTCCTCTTTTGAACCTGGAAAATAATCCAGTCTCTGCAATCAGAGAAGAGAAAGGTTTACTCGCACATGGCTTTTGTGTCATTTGATTTAGCCAAAGAAAAGAAGCAGAGAATTGGTCATCTGGAATTCTTGACCACTGCTCCTGCTGTTAACTGCAACAGTCATGTCTCTGAGAAGGACATATTGGACTTGGATGATGACCATCTCGAGGGAATATTTTGGTAAGAAAACCCTACAAGAGAAGGGAGAGCATGATACACGGTAGCACCCTTTGTTCCTCTCCAACTGTTTGACATGGGTGGACTTTGATGGCTAGGTGATGCTGTTTCCCTTTGGGGAAAGCAAACTAACTGTTAAACTACTGAAGGGCAGAGGTAAAGATCAGTAGAGGAAGCAAATCTCCTGGGAGGGGAAATGGACCAAATTGAGACAGGTTTGATGGCGAATATCAACATGCCCTTGGATTAATGTCAGATCCCTTTGTAGCCTATGAAGGGGTAGGGTAGATAAAGTGTGATTGGCAACCAGCTATCCTGAGGCTCCCTTTGAAAGGGAAAAGGCAGCATGGCTAGCACCCATAGCACCCTCTCCTGATGTCTTTCATAAGTGACTGTCAAAGATGCTCAGAAAGTTTAGAGTGTGCCCAGCACAGAGGCAAGTGGGTATTTGAATGACCCAGAAGACTTTCTTCATTGTGCATTATAATAGGGCATTAGAGGGTCCACATACATATAGCTGATTGCACCATGTTAGATACTGCTTGAACCTTGGTATGGTTCTGAATATCACACCCTGGGGGTTGTTATGGTAGGATTTGGGGTGAGGAAAGAACAAAAGGGAAACATATAAATAAATTCTGATTTATTGTTTGGGAAGGGTAGGAAGGAATAAGGGTTTAGGAATAAATATACTTAATTTAAGAGCTAATATTTACAACTAACTAAACTATATTACTAAGCTAAACATTAACTTCCCAATATCCAAATCTCACACCAGGAGTCCAATCAAATAGGGCCAGGATCTTAAGTTGATAGATGTCCAAGTAGTTCCAGAGATCTTCTCACTGATGCTGCCAGCAGAACAGATCCAGAAAACCTCTTTCCTCTGTTGGTCACAGGAGAAAATCCTCTTCCAGCCTTAATCTCAAATCAGAAGATACTTGGGCAGATAGAATCTTCTCCCAGATCCCTCAGGCTCCCATGTGACCCTTGGTCACATACTCCTGTCAATCATTCTCTAAGGTTTGCATCTCTCAGTTTTTGCAACACTTTTTGCAAACCTTTCATCCTTTTTCACAGGGTTTGGGAAAAGATGCTCCTTTTGCCTGCCTAAATCTACAAAGATCTTCACTTTGATAGGAACCTATTCTCTGGCTTATGGGTCAAAGGCTCAAGGTCCACCTTCTAATCCATGGGTTGGAGAATTGAGCTCAATTATAAATTATAATTTTCTTCTGCTGAAGTGTTCTAATTCACATGATTAGGCTGATGTGCCCTTTTTGGTTGACTGCTTAAAGCAATAATACTATAGCAACAATGAGAATTCTCTTGATGCCTCAGGGGAATTTTCTTTCATTTGTTTATCATTAAACTTTCCTGTCAAAACCTTTTTGTGCAATGTGATATCAATTTGGAGAGCAGAGCCAGTGTACTCCAATGTCCAAGCACTGGATGAAAAAGATACACTTTTCCACTGCTAAAATTCTTGATTCATAATTGCTGTTCTGGCCAAACTAGATCCTAATTACTTATGAAGTCAAAGGTCTATAGGATGGTGATACTCAGTAAACATTTTTGTAAAAATTAGAGATGACAATAATGAATAGAATTATAGAATTTTGAGAGTTAAGAAAGATATTAACGGTTAACTAGCACTGGACTGTAGGAAGCTGAGGGACAAATCACAACCCTGGCACTGTCTGCATTACTCTGAATAAATCAAATAAATTCTATAAGCATCAGTTTCCTCATCTGTTAAATGGGGATAATAATATTCATTGTACTTCCCTTACTGAATTGTGAGGCTCAAATGAGGGAAGCAAATTGCAAGGCTTGAAGCACTATATAAATGTCAACTCTAATCATCATCATCATCAATCATCATTATGAAATTTTCTTGTCCAAAATACTACCCATATTTGAAAGGGGCAAGATATATTTTAGATTCTTTGGGGGAAAATCTATTATTTTTTAATAGATAGGAAGGAACAAAGTTTTTTTAAAAAATATTTAAATAGTTATTTTGTCAATTATTTTGATAATTATGTCAGGGACTCTTGAACTCTTTAGAATGAGTATGTTTGCATAATAATAATGCTGGTGGTTCATGTGTGGAGAAGTGCTTTCCTTATAATCTGTGAAGTGGTAAAAGTATTATTATTCTTATTCTGCCCACCCCACTTTTTTCAGAAAAGAAAACTGAGTTTCAGAGAGATTGTGGTAATATAGCTAATAAATGACATAACAAATTTTCAAATCTAGGCTCTGAATTCAAGTTCAGTGCCCTTTTTACTACAATAAACTGCTTCCAATATAGGGATACCTTGCCTAAAGTGATATATTAGTTCATCAAGTCAGGTATTTTGGAGAAACAACATCTCAAGGGTTCATTTTGCGTATAGGGTAAGTAGTAGCAATGGAAAGCAAACACACTAAGGGAATTTTATAATGCTGGGGCTTAAAGCCTAATATATCATAATCAATGATCTAATTAATTTTCAGGATATTGGCACAATGATGTTACAGAAAGTTTTGGAGTGTTTCAGCAAGATGGCACAGTGAATAGAATGTCAGTCCTAAAGTCAGGATAACTCCTCTTCTTGGGTTCAAATCTAGCTTCAGACACTTAATCCTATTTCCTTCAGTTCTCTCATCTGTCAAGTGAGCTGGAGAAGGAAATGGCAAACCACTCCAGTATCTTTGCTAAGAAATTCACAAAAGGAGTCACGAAGAGTCAGACGCAATTGAAAAACAACTAAACAAAGTCAAATTTAGTCCTGTGTTAATAACTATAGTATGAAACAGCGTTGGACATGGCAATATTATGTGGGGGTATCTTTGTACTTAAGATGTAGCAAGGCACATAAGAGATAAAGAACTTGGATTCAGAAGACATAGACTCAAGTTCTGTGCCAAGTGACATGCTCGTAAATGTTTAACAACCAACCCCCTAAGAGAAAGAAAATGTTCACAGGGGTGCATTTTTAGGTTTAATCTGCATTATTAACATTTTCACTTTTACTTCTTAAATCTAGAAAACCAACAAAACAATAAATCAAACCTTTGCCAATTTCTGGGGTATCAATGCTCCCATAAGCTGGTTTGAACTGACCCCAGTATTCCCTTGCATGTACCTGCCAGATATTGATGTGGGAGCATGAACAAATCAGTGCCACCATCAGCATAAGTTCCAATATGTTTTACATCTGCTATAATGAAAGGCATTTTGAAACTTCAAACTCCCTATACTAAGGAAATCCTAGGTCTGGATTTCTTTCCCATAGGGAAAAAAAATTTGTACTTAGTATTTGTAGTGACAATGATGATGTGATGATGATAAAGCGATAATGGAAATGTGAAGAAAAGGTTTTCTAGAGGTAACGAGAGGATTCCTTGATGGGCAAATTCTATTGGAGCTACCTGACAATTCATTCATTTGACATTAATTTATTATCTGACATATATGCTCAGGACTATGAGGAAATTTTCAGGGAAAGAGAAAAAGTTTAGATAAATCCTAGCAGCTGCATTCATGGTATCTATAATCTAACAAGGGGAGCTAGAAAATATCACCAGAATTCATTGAGGGTACAAGTTACTCTCTCCAAATACATTGTTGGATAGAAGACACCAACAGTAACATGAAGCTGATATTGTTGACAGAGTTGTAATTTTCCTGAATGATGAGACTGGAAAGAACATTTAATACCAAGTCCTGCCCCTGATATGAATTAATGAAGTAGATGTACAAACTGTCAAGAGCTTCTGGATCTTGGTCATCTCAGGAAATGGCTAGAAGCCAGAGGAATTGCAGGAGAAGTTGATCCATATCCTCTACAAGAAAGGTATATCAGGGACAGCTAAACAGCACAATAAAGAGAGTTGGGAAGGCTTGGGTTCAAATGTGGCTCCAGATACTTTCTAACTGTATGATCTTGGGCAAGTTACGCTAAGTAAGCCCCAATTGCCTAGCCCTTACCACTCTTCAGTCTTGGAACTGATACTAAAATAGAAGGCAAGGCTTTAAGAAAAAAACAAACAAACACAAAACAAACAAGAAAAGAAATCAGATAAAAATTTCTGACCTTCTGGAAAGATCCAGAATTTTCTGTAGAGATGTTCTGTCATAATGATGACAATATGAGAATATGATCTATATGAATTAGAACAAGAAGCCAAGGGGAAAAATGTTAGTTCTATTAATCTATTTAGTATTTGAAATTTTTTTTCCCTCTTGGCTACTATTATCTTAAAAAGATTAATTCTTTGTGATATCCATGCAATAATATATGGGATAATGCAAGCTGTCAAAATTTATTGATTTGTTGATAGTCAACAAACATTTATTTCATATTTTGTGCCAGGCACTATGCTACACCCTGGAAGAGGGACACAAATACAAAGTAGATACATTTTCTGTCTTCTAATAGCTTTCATTCTACCTGGAAAAACAACATGTACATTTTCAAGTACATTTAATATATATTGAAAATAAATGCAAATCAGTTTTGGGCCAGAGCCATTAAGATCTGAAGGAACACAAGGGAAAGGGATTAGAGTTACTGTATTTTGCTACAGAAAGCTGAAGTAGAGGCATTTAGTAGAAGTCGTATGAGGCTTATTTCAGCATCATAAAAGGGCAAAGTTTCTGACCTGGGTTCTAAACCAAAGGATAGCTTACTACTTCTTGAGAATGATGTAAAGAAGATTCTTTTAAAAAAATTTTATTTAATTAATTAATTTAGAATATTTTCCATGGTTCCATGTTTCATGTTCTTTCCCTCCTGTAGCTAATGAGCAATTCCACTGGGTTTTACTTGTGTCATTGATCAAGACTTATTTCATATTATTGATATTTGCACTAGGGTGATTGCTTAGAGTCTACATCCCCAATCATATCCTCATCAACCCATGTGATCAGACAGTTGTTTTTAGAAAGGCTTCTTACTGAGTTACCACGTGGATGACATGACTTGTGCCATCTCTTTTAACTCTGAGATTTGGTGATTCTGGAATATGCCATGGGTTTCATGAAGCACAGGACACTTGGTTGGTTTAACAGAGACCTTAACTGACAATGGGGGAAAATGACCAAATATGAAAGGAAGATATAACAAATAAAAATTTCAATACTTCTTCCAACCTGCAGTATATTTATGTCCAGATATTGAGGGAGTGTTCTGGGATCTTATTTCTATTCTAAGAGCATGCAGGTTGCGCAGTGGTTAAAATGCTGGATGTGAAGTCAGGGAACTGTTCCTAAGTTCAATCTGACCTCACACACTTACTAGCTATGATACCCTGGGTAAGTCACTTAACTCTGTTTGCCTCCATTTCCTCATCTGTAAAATGGGCCAGAGAAGGATATGGCAAACTATTCCAGTATCTTTGCCAAGAAAACCCCAAAGGAGTCATTAAGAGTCCAACATGGTGCTTGCTGCTGAGGATACAAATACAAAGACGGAGATAATCTTTACTCAGTTGTGGAGGAGAAGGTTAGGGATATAGCATGTGCATATAGAATGAATGCAAAATAACATGTGTATAGTCCTTCACAGTTTTCAAAGGCTTTTACATATGCTATCTCATTTGATCCTGACAACAACCTTGTGATATCTGTGCTATTATTCTATCCACTATACAGATAAGGGAAAGTAGGCAGAGAGCGAATAAGTGCAGATATAGACTGCTAATATTTAACCACCAGCTCTCTGAAAAGAAAAGTATGTATAACAACCTCAAGTTTTAATCTACATTATTAAAATTTTCTTAAGTCCAGAAATCAACAAAACAAAACAATAAAACTTTAATTTGCTGACACTGAAATGTTAACATCATCTCTAGGTGCCTATGGGAGATTTTCTAGCAAACCAGCTGGTTGTCTGTAGTCACACAGCTAATAAATATTTGGGGTCAGCTTTAAAACCAAGTCTTAGAGTTTAATACTATCTTCTCCACCAATTGGCTGTCTTTAAAGGCAAAATAAACAAATGGTAGTTCAATGCAAGGCAGTTAAGAGAGGGAAGGACATTAGCATTTAGAGATCATATTTTGTGTAGGAGGTAATAGGTGAGTTGAGTCTTTCAGAAAATAGCCTCTGAGAGACCCAAGTGTGAAGGGAGTATTTTCCAGGCATTGGAGGCACCCATGGAAAGACAGAGAACCACATGCAGAAGTAGAGAAGATGATTTGAAGGGAGACAGAGAGAGAGAACTAGAAAGAGAGGAGAGGAGAGAGCAAGAGGAGGGCTTACACTGGACAGAATGATGAAGTAGCCCAGTTTGTCTTAAAGTTGCCTGTTCTCTCTTATCAGCACTGCTTTCCTGTCTTCAGGAAGCATTCCAGACCTTGGCCTTCATGGAAAAGTAATGATTTTAGAAATGTTTTCTCAGGCATCCAACAAGGGCTGAATTTAGTTATGATTATTCAGTTGGTGTTCTGCAGACCTGCCATTTTGGACAGCGTTCCATCACAAATGAAAACCCAAGAGTCATTCCCAAAGCATATATGAGACATACTTGACTAACTGACATACCAGGAAAGTCAAAAGTCATACCTTAAGGGAAAGGCATATGTGGATCAATTATTCTCCCTGTGTCTGTTAGTTTGGGTACCATAATTAAGTAAATCCCACAGAGATGCAGGTAACAGGTGAAACAGATTTTGGGCAACTGCAGGAGCTGGAACAATTAAGAAGGAAGACAAGTGTGGGTATCACTTGCTGATGGAAATTAGCCTAGCCGTAACTGTGTTACCTTTGTTTAGGCAAATTTAATTATTTGCAGATCCACTGTTGGCAGCAGGTAAGCCTCTGAAGCTTGGAAAGGGCAGTGTTACATGGTCTGAGATTTCTGGGAAGGTTATGTCTGTGTATGCTTTGTTTGATGCTATGCTGGATAACATCTGAGGAAGCCACATATTGTGTGGATAGATGATAATTTTTGGTTGTACTTTGTACTTTCATGGGCGGTGATGGTCATGGAAGAGTGGGGAGACTGGGTTGATTTTCTTAAGGAAAAAATCACTATCATGGATCTGGAAGGACCTCAGAGACCATTTAGTCAAACACTTTCATTGTATAGATGAAGATAGTGGAGCCTTAAGGAGGCTGGATGATTTGCCTAAGGTCACATAATAGCAAATATCTCAGGTGGGCTTTAAATGCAGATCCTTTGACTAGAGCCAATTATCTTTCCACTGATGATCATCACTTTGCACAATCCCTGGTGTATATAGTAGATGCTTAAACAATACTTGTGGATTGATAAGGCTGTCCCTGCAAGTTACATTCTTCTATGATTATTCTGAATCTTGGACCCAGTAACCCAAGGGTTTTTTAGGGTTTGTGCCAAGTTTAATGCCAAAGATACTTACCTTCCTCCCTTTCTACCTACCAGTTCTCTCTTTGAAATTGGAATTACAGGGATCAATTTAAGGAACAAACAATAGCAATGTGCACTGTTCTCTTGTTTGAAGTTCTTGGCTAATGCAAACTATTTTCAAGCAGGGGTCCATTTCCTGGGGTTGCCTAGCTCACACAATTGCTGGGAATTTCCCTTTTCCCCCCTAACTTTTAATACTTCCCATTATTGCACCAAAGTCAGGGAGCTAATCCCTGATAAGGTGTTAAATGATAATTAAAGTGTAAACCAATATGGCCTTAAGGTATGATCCTGTTCAGGGTAATTTGCATTTAAAATGGACTATTGCATATATAAAAGCCTTCAAGGATCAAAAGAATGAAGTTAGAATGGTAGAATGATTTGAGATAGATTTGCTATTTTTGGAAAGAGAGACCTCCCAGGGTCCCCCCCCAAATCGTACCATATAGGTTTCAGATTAATATATCTTCTCAAAAAGATAGCCCTAGGTATGAGATTTATAAGATACTGGAGTATTAGGCAAAAATATTCTTTTTCCTATTCCTTGAAATACTGGGATTCAGAGCATTTTAATAACCTAGTTAATTTTTTGAAATGCTAATTTGCTTTTTAGTTGCTCTTTATCCAAAAAACTTTTAGAAGTTCTATTGGGAATCAGTAGAACAGGAATATTTAAGAGGAGAAACTAATCTCTGGGAGACAGATTAAAAAAACAAAATGAATGCCAAATCTGACCCATTGCTGGAGGTTCCCTATCTATGTTCTCTAGCCTTCACATTTCCTCCTTAAAAAAAAAAAAACAACTATTAACTCTCTGCCAAATATATTCCTTATCATTAACCGAAGCAAATGTAAGACTTTTGGTATCCCGGATATCCAGGCCCTCAGAAGTAGCCTTAAATGTGCCAGGAAAACAATATATGTTGCTAGGCAGCAAGGAAAAGGGGACTTACTCTTAAGACACAGGGAAGGGCAAGCATGACATGAATGGAGATGGTTTTAGCCTTATTGTTTATGTCAATGATAGGTATGTGCCACCCCCAAACCAAGCCACTCTCCATACCTGTGTCTAAGTTTATTCTGTTCTACAGAAGGATAAGGTTTCTTGCTATATGAAGTATTTATGAAAATTCTGCTCTTTGAGGTATGTTATATATGCATGTATATAAAAGCTAGAAAGAGAAAGAATGCTTCTTTATTCCTGAAAGACTAAAGTGAGTGCTGTTATCAAATTGGCTTCCAAATGTTCTCTCACCTGAGAATATTTTCTTCCAAAGGCTGATGGAAGAGATTCATAATTTTTCTTTGTAAAACAGTTTGCAGATGGGCGTTGGAGGATAGCTTAGGGCAGGTCTTACAGAATTTCAGGACCAACTTTAGCCTTTGTAGGACCAAAAGTAGTCTGTGGGTCTCTTTACCAGTGTAAAGAATTTCTCATGGGAATCCACAGAAGCAATTTTACACTTAACCTCTGGGGCATCTTCTTGAGCAGCCTTTTTGAATAGTAACTGTTCAAGTAAAAGGTGCCTCCCCTCTTTTCTCCTTAAGGCTGTCTTATCCTGCCTAACCACTGCAGGGAAAGGGGCACAACTGAAATTTAGAAGGCAGAAGTAATGACAACCAAAAATATAGGGACTTCTTGCAGCCAGGACATGGGAAGTTCCAAATACAAAAGGAAGGTGGGCTCACAAATGAACTGGGGAAACTCTGCACAATCTTGCATTTATGCTGCATCAGAGGTTCTTAACCTTTTTATGTGTCATAGATCCCCTTTGGCATACTGGTGAGGCTTATGGACTGCTTCTCAGAATAAACATTTTAAAACCACCAAAATAAATATAGTACAAAAGAAACCAATTATGTTAAAATACAGTTATCAAAATATATTAAAATAGCACCCTTCAATTAGATCATTTCTAATAGCTCTTTCAGTTTGAAATCTATGATTTTGAAGATATATTAGTCCTCTCTAAAATCCATTTTATTATTCAATGACTTTTATCTTTCCTTGTTCCATGTTAAACTTAGACCTTTAGAAATAGATACCAGAAGATAAAAACAAAATCCATTAATTAGGTTTTGTAAGAGAGCTTTAACCTGTCTTGGCTCAATCAGTCTGCAAAAGTGTCTGCATAGCATCTGAAAAACATAGGATAGCAGGGAAATGAAACTCTCTGCCACTTGGAAACCATTAATTACACAGATTGAAAATTCTGTCTAGAGAAATATCCCCAAACCCAGAGAACTTCCTAGGTTTCAAGAAATATCTGCCTTGTTTAGCTTGATAACTGCAGTCCAACAGGACTCATTCATATGGTAATTTTTAGTGTTGTGCACCCTTCAATTTTTACTTCTCCCTGATCCTTCTCTTTAGAATGCTTCCCATCAGCAGATATAAATATTAACCTATGTAAAATCCACTCTGAATTGGTAGATAGTACCTCCCCAAGAGCTTCCTACCCTGGTAATATCACAGCACACTCAAGAAAAAAAGATTCCTCAGGCACTGTTGATGGTATAACGTTGGCAGCGTAATATTGCAAACTACACTATGTAATGGTTTATTTCTCTCTCTTGCACTCTTCTAAGATGTGTCTTACAAGGCAAAAGGATTTTATTTTTAGGAAGGGCTTATTGATGCCATCTGGTACAAACAATGCTTTGGTTTATTTGTGCCTTGAACACTCACAGTACGAATACTGACCCATGGCACTGTATCTGCATAGGAAGAATTATCTATCAAAAGAAAAGACAGTATTGTGGGTGGAGTCTTCATTAAGACAAGAATGGATGAAATCTCATTCTGGGAGAAATTTTTTGTGTTTGTGTGAAAGAACATGTCATGAGGCAGCATTGAGGAACTATTGGATTTGTTTGCCTCTTTACTATCTTTTTTTTTTTTAACCCTTACCTTCTATCTTAGAGTCAATACTAAGGATCAGTTCCAAGGCAGAAGAGTGGTAAGGGCTAGGTAATTGGGATTAAATGACTTGCCGAGGGTCACACATCTAGAAAGTGTCTGAGGCCAGTTTTGAACCCAGGTTCTCCCATCTCTATCCAATGAATCACCTAGCTGTCTTAGAGATTATCTCTTAAAAAATAACAACGAAACACCCAAACCTGAAAATATAAACTTAATCTTGAGAAGCAGCAAATATGCCTGTTGGAAAAAAATACAACATACCTAGAGCCATTTTTTCTGTTTGTTTGTTTTTAGTTTTGTTGAGCCCATAATTCATTGAAAGCACAAGGGGATTTATTCAATGTTCTTTAAATTTATGGGTAGTGAATAGTTCTTTCTCACCCTTGTGTAAACTTGGAGAAGAGTTTTGCAGAGAAATCATTGGAAGCACTCCCCTGTGGGGAGATTAATGGTTTAATATGCAAAGGAAGACATGTCACCATTCCTTTTACTCAACTCTATTCGTGTCCCATATCCTCAGTGCTTTACTTTGTCCTTACAGATTGTCTTCCTAAAAAACACTTTTAAGTCTAACGAAGCAACAGTTGTTAACTCTGGTTCTCTTCTTAGATTTACCATAAGCTCTTTAGTTGTTCTTTGGAATCATTTGGTTCTTGGGAGCCTATATAAGGTACTACATGCATAGAGATGTTCAATTTTACATCTTTGTCACCTCACACTATGTCTTATGTCCTATGTTCTTTGAATTATCTGAATGGAATCAGAGACTGCCGAAGTCCCAGAGTTGGAAGAGGCAGTGTTCAGACATCATCTGGTTCTCCTGAGTAGGAATCTTCTTTATCATATTTTGTGGCAATGATAATCCAATGCTATAACATATCAATTAATACATCAAGCATTTGCTAAATCCTTGGTACCAGGATTGCACTGTGCTAGACTTCTGGGGATACTCCAGTACTCATCTGGTTCTGTGATTTTCTCTTTGTGTATATTGCCTAAAGCAATGCAGATGATAACCCATCTGTGCTTGCCCTTGCTGTGTGACTCTTTTCTATGCTGCCCCTTACATTCACTCTAGGGGTCCATACAACATGGACCAATCCTTTTTGGGTTTGTCTTGACATTGTCAAGGTATCAAGATAGCACAAAGGTTATCAGTTTTTGCTTGCTCTTATCCCATGTGACAGCTCACCTCAACTTCCCAGGTAGCATCCTTATTCTGGTTCTGTGTAATTCCTTACTTAATATGTCACACCCACTGTGTTCCTCTTTTTTGGATTGTCCTCTAAGTGATATTCATGTTGAATTCTTTGGAGACTGTAGTGCACCATGAGTCACAGTCATATGATGGGTGTTGGGGCTACAAAGACAGACTTGAAAACAGTCTTTGTCCTCAAATCAGAACATGTCCATTCCCTTTAGGATGGCGAGAAGTTCTTCATTATGTCATCTGAGAATGCTTTTGGAGAAGGACATGCCCATTATCCAGCAGTATCTTTGTGGAGTAGAAGACTAGTTGGTTTCTTTTGGGTTCCAGTAGCTGAGTACTCTTACAGTGAGGCATGGGATGAGTTTTGAAGTATTTGTGGTTGGGTTAGTTGTGTTAACTAGCTAGCTAGCTAGCATTGAGACTGTTTTAAGGTTTGCAAAGTACTCATAAATTTATATTATCACATTTGATCCTCACAACCACTCTGGGATGGAGGTGCTATTTACAGATAAGGAAACTAGAGTAGACGGAAGTCAGATGACTTGCCTGGGGTCATACAGTCAATAAATGTCTAAGGCAGAAAATAGCCTATTGCATCTTAAAAGTGTACAAATCTTTCCTTCTACACAATATGTCCAAAGAAGCAATTCTTGTAGACAGAGATGACATACTCAGATCCTGGGTGGCAAACTGACATTAAAAAAAAAAAACCTAACAACTATATTCCCTTTTTCTTTCTTATTCCCTCATTTTGGAAAACAGGGAACAAAAAGATAAGCTGACTTTTTTTTTTTACCAGAAAATTGCCTACCTTTAATTTGTGGGACTGAGGATAAAAACCTCTGGTGCCAAAATGGTAGAGCTAGAAACATATTCACTGCATGACATTTTGTAGTCAAAAGGGAGTTGTGCAAGTTGAAGCCCCACGATGCCTTATGGGTTTTCTGACCTATAAACCTTAATATGATTAAAATTCTGCTATAATTTTGCTCTGGGTTTCTGGCTTTCTTTTTTGAAGAAAAGAACAACCTTCCTGAAGTTTTAGCAATGTTTGTGCATAGAAAGATAGTGTTGAGATTAATTACTGAGATTTTTTGAGGGCGAGGCACTAACTACTGTTAAGCTAACTAACTAATAAGGTGTTCAACTTGATTGATAGAATTGGTTGTATCCTATTGGTAGAATGTCTCCATCAAGGAACTGACTAAATTCTAAAATACTCTAGGCTGCATCATCCATAACTTTGTTAATGAAGATTAGGGATTTAAGAATATGATGGATTATTCTTTGGGGATTAAATGTACTCCAATAGATTTATTATGTTATTGTTATTCTTTTATCTGTTTTGGTTGGCATTATCCATACTTTCTCATTCTATGTAATTCCTATGTCTTTCTTATGTTTTAAATTTTTATTGATATTTTAGTTTTTACATAGCCTTCATTTCAGCTCCCTATATCATGTGCCATTCTTTGTAATAAATAACTTTAAAAGAAATAACAGGAAAAACAGTTAAGCAAAACCAATAAATTTATCAACTGAATATGATAGTGCATAGTTTTCTACACCCATAGCCCCCAACTTCTGTAAAGAAAGAAAAACAGTATATTTCTCCAAGTTTTCCAGTTTCCTGTATCTTTCTATAGATTTCCTAGAGAACGACCATCAAATGACCCAGAGGTTAACCTTTGATTCATTTTCTGTAGTCGTGTACCCACTCATTGGTCACTGAACAAAGGTAACACATTTCAGGTAATACTCAAATACTTACTTCAAAGAATCTGTGATTGTGTCTTTATGGATGCAGTTCTCTCCAGTGATATTTATTATAACTTGTGTGTGCCTGTGACTCTTGTCCATGTTCTCCCTTAAGTTCACTACAGATAGTCTACCCAACAGGCTCACTCTTGCTTACTTTCTGTGAAACTAGTACAAGATGGTGTCAGTTTCTTTCCCCATATGGCCAGCCTATCTTCTTTTGTACTCATATATTTCTTTGCTTATCTCCATGAAACAAATTTCAAGTAGCAATCCTATAGCTAAATTAATGATTATAAATGGTCTTTACACTTTGTGATTCTTAACCCCCCTCTATCCCTTCTTTTATCACTCCACTGCTAATAGTGTGGAGGCAAAAGGGGGCCTCTTAAGAACTAATGACCACTTTATATTTTTATATGTCTCATGAATGGCCAGGGCCAAAAAGAAAGCTGTCATCTAGCAGATGACCTTCTGTGATGAGCCTCTTCACACTTAGGTTGGTCCCCAGAAGACAGATGCCCTTCATTGGTAGTACTATCCCGCCATCTTTTCTGGTTTGACAGACCATATATTCCAATGGCATAACCTTTCAGAATCCAGTGTTACTTCCATGTCATGACGAGGCACTGGAAAAGGACATTAGTGCAGATCAGTTAAAAGTACAGACTGAAGAAATGTAGTGTTTTAATGTTTGGAGAAGCTACTTTCCCTACCATTCATTTTAAAAGATATCAAAATCATTGTACATAAAAGTCAGGCTCAGACTGGTCCCTTGTGTTAGTTTGGGTTCAATATTGGAATGACATGAAACACTCATGGAAGGAAAATCCGTGTGTTAACAATAGGAGATTTATTTAACCTTAGCGTGGGAAGGAGATTAAACAAAAATATACGAGTGAGGACTCTTTATTGATTCAGATGAATTCAGTTCTTCTGTCTCTATGATGATGGTGGCCAAAGAAGCTTGTGTGTCAAGAATCAGGGGTTTGTTGTGGCTTTTTCAGCATTCAGAAAGTGACATTAGTAGTCTGTACCTTTAGTTTTCTGTACACATTAAATCTTGAGGGCAGTTTTGATACCCTTTCAGGAAAATAACTATCCTAGTCATCCCATGGGGCAGATATTCCCACTACCATAACATAATCTCTTATTTATTTGAGTGGGTTCATGCCAACATTGCACAATTAGTTTTCACATATAATACAGTAATTTAAATAAAATAATCAAGCTTTTATTAATCCTATTCAATAAATATTTAGACATTCTGCTAGGTGCTGAGGATACAAAGATAGATAAAACACAGACTTTCCTTTCAAGAAAGTTATAGCCTAATAAAGGGTAAGAAATGTGCACAAATAGCTATGATACAATGGAGAGTAATATAAGTGCAAAGCAGAGATCCAGATAAAACATTATGAGAAATGTGAAGAGAGAGAGAGATAATTTTTACTCATGAGTATCATGGAATTCTTTATGGAGTAGATGGCAACTGAAATGGGCTTGAAAGGTTCTGAGGGATGTGGTTTGGAGTATTAGGTTCTTTTTGGGACTTCCTGGAAATGCATTTAGATATCTCCTATTCCTTTCTCTGTATACAATCTACCTAAGAAACATCTCTTGTCATAATACAGCATTCATCTATTGCATATATGTGATAAATCATTAGCACATGCAGCTGCTTTTGGGTGTGGAAATTCCTCCATGTTGAGAAGTCCTAAAATGCCTTTCTATTGCTTCTTTGCCTTCTGAACTTATGGAGTCAATTTTCCTTCTATTTCTATCATTCCTTTTCTCTTAGTTCCAATTTCCCACACCATGATCTTAATCAAATCCTTTGTAAAAGTGAGATTTTTCAGTCAATCAATTCAATCATGCATCTTAATGATGTGTTTTGGGGTATCTTAATGTAAGGTGGTATCCCTTTCTTTTTCTTTTATTAAAATTTTATTTAATTAATTTATAATATTTCCCCATGATTACATGATTCATGTTCATTCCCTCCCCTTTTTTCCTCCCCCCTCTCGGAACTGATGAGCAATTCCACTGAGTTTTACATGTATCATTGTTCAGAACCTATTTCCATATTATTAATGTTTGCAATAGAGTGATCTTTTAAATTCAACATCCCCAATCATATTCCCATCAAACCACATGACCAACCATATCTTTTTTCTTCTGTGTTTCTACTCCCACAGTTCTTTCTCTGGATGAGGATAGCATTCTTTCTCACAAGTCCCTCAGAATTGTCCTAGATCATTGCATTGCTGCTAGTAGAGAAGTTTGTTACATTTGGTTGTACAATGTTCTCTTGTTTCTGTTTCTCTCACTTTGCATCACTTCCTGGAGGTTGTTCCAGTCCCCATGGAATTCCTCCACTTTATTATTCCTTTTAGCACAATAGTACTCCATCACCAACATATACCACAATTTGTTCAGCCATTCCCCAATTGAAGGGCATCCCCTCATTTTCCAGTTTTTTACTACCACAAAGAGTGCAGCTATGAATATTCTTGTACATGTATTTTTCCCTATTATGTCTTTGGGGGTACGAATCCAGCAGTGCTATGGCTGGATCAAAGGGCAAGTAGTCTTTTAAAGCCCTTTGGGCATAGTTCCAAATTGCCTTCCAGAAGGGTTGGATCAATTCACAACTGGTGGTGTCTGTTTCTGACTTGACAATTAGCCAGTCATCTAGTATTTAGTAGGTTTATATTAGGTGTCAAGTCCTGTGGTAGGGGCTAGGATTACAAAGAAAGACAAAACAAACAAACCAATGAAAACAAAAATCAGGCCCTAGGAGCAGCTCTGGCTCAGTGGATAGAAAGGCAGGCCTGGAAATCGGAAGTCCTGGGTTCAAATATGAACTCCTATACTTCCTAGCTGCATGACTCTGAGAAAGTCATTTAACCCTCATTGCTTAGCCCTTACTGCTCTTTTGCCTTGTAATCAATATGGAGTATTGACTCTAAGACAGGTGGTAAGAATTAAAAAAAAAATTAGTCCCCGTTCTCAAAGGATAATAGTTTAGAAAAATGTACTATTAGAAAGGAAATAGAAACAAGGATAGTTGTGAGAGAAATATTGAGAAAGCATCCCTCAAAGAAGATTCATAAAGATGACTAAAGTGTCCTAGTCCTAGTATCTAATTTACATATGACTAGTATGGACACTTTGGGATAGAGAGCTGGGAAGGCCAGCAGAGTTTGGTGAATATGGGGCAAATCTATATTGCCTGATTGTGTCATGGTTGACAGAAATGTAGATTTTGGTTTCTCACCAGATAGAAAATTGAGTCATTCCTCACCAGAGAGAGAATTGGGTCATTTCATACAAGAGACATTTTGGAGCAAAAGAGTTGTCATGGTCAGATCTCTAAGTGGATCAGAACAGAGCTCAGAGACAGGGCTAGAAGAGAACTCTGATCTTTTATAGAAACAAATCTAAGAGCTCTAACTGGTACCTTCTTCTTGAAAATGGAATAGAAGAAGAAAAATGCTTTTCATAGGATTCAGAGAAGAGCTGATCTGGGGTATGAGCTGAGGAGAGCTCAGTTTAGAGTAGAGCTAAGATAAAAACCTTACACAAGTTTATTTGGAAGTTGAGTTGACCCGAGCCAGGACCTACTTCTGATGGGACTTCAGATCTTGCAATGCTACCTTCTGATTTAGAGATTAAAACCTCTCAGAGCTCACCCAGGGGAAAAGCTCTGCCCATCCCAGACTTAGGGTTTTTGTTTTGCTGGAGGAGTTTAATGTTGCATTAGCAACCCAGAAGAAGAGGAGCCCTACTCAGAAGCTGTGTGGAGAAGCCTGGAAGAGGAGAGTCCTGGTTTACCGTTATTATAGTTATTAGAAGTTTATAGACTATTCCTGAAGGGGATAAGGGACATCAAGGCCCAGTGACTAGAGTTGCTCATCTCTTTTTATGATTCCATAGGTTTGTATTCATTCTTCCCGGTGGACCCTATCTGCATTGGTAAGACAGTGTGTTCCAGATTTATAGGTTACATATTATATTTTAATTATTTTTGCTTTGCCTTCTGGTTGGCAAATGTTTCTTAAAAAGTTAATGACACTTTTTTTAGTTGATATGTCAAATGGAAAGCTCACTGATGAGTTTTTTTGTCATAGGTATTGGCAGTATTAATACAGCTCCTTGTCATGAAGTTCACCTACCTAAGACTCTAAAATTGTAGGTTTAAGCATTATGGCCACGTCCTTCTGGGAATCTCTGACCTGCTTGCAGGAGTGCAGAGTGGGTAGTGGGTGAACCAGCTTAGAGAAGAGATGATTACTATGCTCTGTGCTACCTTAAGATTTAACTTCTCTGCCAATAGGTATTCTCATCCTATTCACACTTACTTATTGTCTTGGTTTTGAAAACCTTAGTATCTCAAAGGGTATAGGATCTTAATTCTATGCCAATAGTGTTAACTTTGCATTACAGATAGTGAACAGATCTTTGAAAAAAAGGCAGGAAATCCATGGAAGAGATATTTAGGATCTCAGTTGCCATCTATACTAACCTCATTTTATGGTGGAGGAAATTAAGACAAAGTGATGTGATGTGATTTCTTCAAATTCACATGAGTAGGAAGCATCAGAAGTGGTGTATGAATTCAGAGTCTTTTTCATGCTAGGGAGAAGGAAGAATTGGTGGAGTAATCATAGTAGTCAGAAAAGTAGGAAGAGAACCACGAGATCACAGAGCATGGTAACTAACAGAGGAGAAAGTATTTACTAGGAGCAATCCACAGTGTGTTTCAAAAACAAGAGAAACTAAATGATTCTTTAGAGATCTAAAAGAAAGGGAAGAAGAAAGGGGATGGAATGGGAAAATAATCTGCATCCTTTGTTTACTTTAAGCTGCCAAGGGGATGTTGATATTCCTTTTTTTTGTCTTTGTTTTATTACTTCTTTATTTGGGTATATGATTTAGGGTTTTAGCTTTATAAGATTATTCTCTTACAAAAATGAATAATAGAAAAATATATTTTTAGTTAAAATACATGTGGGAGGGAAGAGGGGAAGGAAACAATAGAAATCATGCAACTTTGGAAAACTTCTTTGTAAATTTACCATTAGAATAAAATAAAGATAGTTTTTTTTAATAGAAAATAGAATTTAATAGAAAAAAGAATTTGTTATTCTATGTGTGATATATGTCTTCTGTCATGGAATAGGGAATATAGAAACATGTATTGCATAGAAGAACTGGTATAATCTATAATAGACCATTTATCATCTCAGGGAGGCAGGAGAAGTGAGGAAGGAAGAGAATCTGAATTATGAAATGTTAGAAAACATTTGAAAAATTCTTTCTATATGTAATTGAAAAAATATAAAGTAAAATATTTTTTAATAGTTCAGGTGAAAGAGTGAAAGAAGATTTCAATTAAAGAGATGGTGTGAGTAGAAGAGAGGACATATACAAACATATACAAACAATAGGAAGATAGTAACAAGTTTTGGTGACATTGATGATGTGTTCAACATTGTAAAACTGAGTTATTTGAAGGATAATGTATGGAATTGACAATAACAGGAAAGTTTGAAAGAAAGTTAGATTTAGTTGGATATATAATTAAAGGCACCCAGTTAGAAATGTCCAATGGTTGTTGCCATTATGGAATTGGAGATCAGGAGAGAAATAACAGCTAGATATGCGTTGAGTCATCAGGATAGAGAAAAGTGATGCAAAAGGAATTTACAAGACTACAAAGTAAGAGAATTGAGAGGGAAAAAATGGAGAATGACTTAGAACAGAGCTTTAGAGTACACCCAGACTTAAAGGGTAGTTGATATTACTTCTAAATCAAATATCATTCATTTTGCCTCAAATAGGAGGAAGTGCAATTCCTGTATCATGACATTGTGACTTTAAGGTAGTGTGTTCTTTCTTGGTTTGCTTTTAAAGGATATGTCATCTAAAGGAGGAACTGTGACCTGAGTATTTAAAGGATTTTAACTAAAAAGTCAAGTTTTGTAATAGAGAGGTCCATTCATCTTTAAAGATTAGAGTTATCACAATTATAATGAACTTCTATATCTCCCTGCACTGCTTTGAAAAAGAGACTTTCATTTTATTACTGCATTTTGCCTTTTAATTGTCTTAGAATCATATAAGTGAAATCCAGACTTTCAAAATGTATGGAAATTAGATTTATGTAACCCCAGAATCAAAAGGAAATAGCACTAATGTGGCTCTAGACAACAGCATACTTGAACAAAAGAAGTAGGAGATAAAAGAGAGGCAAAACTTGACAAATCTTTGTGGATATGGAACCTATATATACTAGGTGTAGAATGGAGAAAAACTTAAAAAGAAAATTCAAATCCACTGTAACTATTGTGGATCCCAAGCAACATTTTATTCATCAACATTTTGGTATCATAGACCTTGCTGGGTATACAGGATAGTCAAGTGAGAAGTACATAAGACAAAGAAAATAGATAGTACAATAGTTAGTGGGATATCCTAATCAAAGGAGGAATCTCCATGTTCAGGGACAAGGACAAGACTCCTAAGGAGACTAATTTATAATAAGACAAAACATAAAGGGGACTTGGAAAGAGGGGTTGAGAAGGAGAGCAAGGTATCCATTGGGAAGAATTAGTTAAGCTGGGAATATCCTTAGGGCCATGATTAAAGGAAAAGGTAATAGGTAGCACATTTATTGTCTTTCTTATGTATCAGGTATAGTATCAAAGTATTATATAATCTTAGAATGGAAGATTATATAGTCTAATCTCCCACCCATGTAGAATTTCTTTCTATAATATCCTTGCTGGATAGTCATCCAAGGCTAATTTGATTGAGTCTAGATAAAACAGAGTTTCTTAACTTAGAATAATTTTGAGATGGGGTAAAAATTATAACATTTTAATTTCAATGTAAATGCTTTCTTCATAATTCTATATTTATTAATCTTTAAAATATGTTAAATTAAATTAAAATGCATTTAAAAATGTTACTTTGAGAATGGGTCTGTAGCTTTAAAAAACCCCAAGAACCCTTTAGGTAAGAAGAGAACTTAATTGCTGTAGGTGATAACTTGTTCCATTGTTAGAAAGCTTTAATTTTTAGAAAATTCCTCCTTGTGTTGAGCTAATTTCTACTTTTAACTTCTATACATTGTCCCTAACTCTGACCTCTAAGACAAGGAGGAATTTTCTAAAACATGCCCATTTCTTTTTCTAAATGCCAACCCTTCCAATGTTTGAAAACAGTTATTATTTATTCATTATTAGGTATTTAATATATGCTAGGCATTCTTCCATGTCCTAAGGTTAGACAAAAGTAAAAAACAAAATGATCCCTAGTTTCAAGGATCTTCTCCTTATAGGGGAACATCGTGTTTACAATAATTTACTAAGAATTTTAAGAGGAAGGTGAAAACAAAGATATTCTAGTTATAGAGGTTAGCTTGTGTAAAACCTTGGAGGCAGGATATGCTATGCCACCTATGGAAATAATTAAGTAGGCTATTTTTTTTTTGTAATATATGCTTCCTTTAATCTCTTTTCCTCTTGGCTAAGCATCTTTAGTTTCTGCGATTGTTCCTCATATGACGTTGTTTCTGTATAGGTTACTTCCAGACCCCTGACAATCCTAGGTGTTGTTTTTTTTTGTTAGTTTCTAGTTAATTTCTTCTAAAAATATGGTGCCTTGAACTGAAGGACAGTATTTTAGATATGTCCTAATAACAAATGTTTTTATTTGGCCTTCGTTTTGAAGAGGTTCAGTGACACCACAAGGATTTCTTTATTTGTACATGAACTGGATTTTGAGGCAGAGTTGCACAAAAGTGTCAATCTCCCTCTCTCTGGAAGAGTCATTGAAGTCTAGTGGCAAGATAAAAGGCAGGACTTTTGGTGATGGCCTGGAATGCAGTGGATTACCTTGGTATCTTCTATGTCTCCCCAAACTCTAAGCATTCCACAGGACCTACTTCAGCCACCTTCACAGTCATCAGAACAAATTGTTCTCATCTGCTCATTCCAATATTCACATACTTGGGGTAGATATTTCCCTAACTAATCAGTGGTTTTAAGGCCTGTCAGTTATCCTTAACCTGGTTTAACCCATCTTCTGAGATGGTTTTACTGAGAGTTGGGTGAAAGGTAGACACTTAAGTTGGGTGAGCAGCCCTGAAAAGGACTGGCATACTCACATCAAAGTGCTTAGCCCTCCCTGAATACCTGATACATCCCTAATAAAAGGTAACTGCCTTACAGATGCATTATTCTGTCCTATTCCTTAATAAATATACTGATGAGATGGAGAAATATTGAAATATTTATAACCTTGAAATGAAATAGTGAAATGAAAAAAATACTTTATATGTGTACCAAAATTAGTGTATGGAAAGTGGTTTTCTGGTATTGGTTTTCTGGAACTTTCTTATCTTCTCTTAGACAAATAAAACTTGGAACATTTGGGCCTATGTGTAATATTAGAGAGTATTAGGTCTTTAAATTATATATTATTATTTATATACTATTTTTATTATAATTATATTAATATAATTATATATAATTATAAATTATATATATATGTATACATACACATTTTAAAAGCACAAAAATGTCCCAATTCAGGAGGTTGCATGGTGTATATGGGACATGTAATTCAAAGACTTAGGTTCCAATCCTATTTTGCCCCTTGCTTTTTGGATGATCCTGGGCCTACACTTCTTTGGGCCCAGGTATCCTAATCTGCAAAATGAGCAGTTCTTGTAGATGACCTCTTATATTCCTTCCAACTCTGAATCTTTGATTCTATGATTATTTCTGGTTACTTAATCAATGTTTTCTTTCTATCCCTTATGAATTGTTTATTGTATATCAGGTATAGTAACATTTGAAGAGAAGTTATATCAATGGAGCATAATTTTCCTATTCCACATATATACATATGATTCATTGGCAAACACAAAGATGACATTCTGTATTGTTTAAATTAAAGCAATATCATGGTCCAATTTCCCTTCCAATGCCCTAAAAGAAGAAATGGACCAGATTGCAGACTTTGTTGCTTTACAAGAATGTAGTATATAAATCTGAATGAATGAATGAATGAATATATGCTTACAATTCAGGAAACTGACATAACATCAGTTTTCAAAACTCATTTGGCCATGGAACACTTTTGGTCTTCATATACATTAGAAAAATTCCTCACTTTTGGACCAGTGGTCTGGGCTTATGTAATATGCCTAAAATAAAGGAGGACTGGGGGTATTTTAGAATAAAATAGAGGAAATTATGAAGGAATCCTTTCCTGGATATTTTTTCTTCCTCCCTACTACTTTGTTTTGCTTCTATTTGCTTTTTCTACAGTTTTTGACACAATTGTTCACCCCTTCTTTTTGAACACTCTTTCATCCCTTGACTTCAATGATTCTCTCTTGTTATTTCCTCTAGCTTTTTACCCTTTCTGTTCCCTTTCCTAGATCCCAAATTCTGTGAACCTTAGCTAAAGTATTCAACAGAATTTTGTCCTAGGATCTCTTTACTTCTATCTTTATATTTTCTCTCTAGAGAACTCGTCATCTCTAGAGAACTTTTAATATTATTTTGACTCAGAGAAGGCCCCTCATTCCATAGTTATTATGCTAGTCTTTTGCCTCAATCTTAGTCCTATAGGACCCGTCAATAACTCTTGCCCACACATCCTTAGTCTCTTAGACTCCATTAGACTGTGAGCTCCTTGAAAGCAGAGACTATCTTTTGTCTTATTTTGTATTTATAGTGCTTAGTACGGTTGCTGGATTATAGTAGACACTTAATAAATGCTAGTTGATTGACTGATTACACCGAGACAAAAATATTACATATTCATTTTATAGACTGCTGCTCCCATGCTTTGCCTGCCCTTCCATAGGCTAAAGAACAAAGATGCTTCCATTCTCTTGTCCCTGAATTATGAATGTAATCTTGAGAAATTTCTTGCAGAACACCAATTTTCATCCAGTAGAAAACAAGTATTTTATAGGATACAACTTAGTGAAAGATGATAATAATTAAATTTATATAGTGTGTTATCTTATGCTATTCACCATATAGTATTTTCCTCAAAACTACCCCGTGAACGTGGATAAAAAATGGCTCTTCAAATATGTGAAAGTCTCTTTTTTAGAAGAAGAGTATTCTGTGTTTTGCTAATAGCCAAAACTAGAACAAAGGACTAACAGTGAGGTAGGGGATGACTTCCGCACAAGATAAGGAGTAATTTTCTGTGAGTTGAGGTATGAGTACTATTGTCACTATTTTAGAGGAGGAGCACAACCTATCTAGCATTCATTCATGTTAATCAAATGCCTGCTACTCTCAGAGTCCTGCTAGCCATCTTATACTCTGTGTATGAGGGAGTTACCAGTGGTTAGATTGGAAATGCCCTGTGAAGAGTTGTAAGAAATCAAACTTAGATTCCAAATCACTTCAAATTGAGTTTGACTACTAAATGATTGAATAATCTAGGGGGAAAGGAGAAAAATAAAATATTCCAGAATAGATGGTCCCTTTGCATATTTGTCTGTTATAGGTCTCTATCATTTAATTTCACAGTTTGATTTTCTGTTGCCTTTCTGTAATGGGCAAAAATCTATCTCATTTAAAGACTTTTATATTATAGGGCATAGTGATCAATGATCTCATATTTAATGAATACCACACAGTATGTAGGGGGAAAGAAGCCAAGCCCAAATTAACTAAGAAGTGAATTAAATTGTAAATGTTGACCTAGCTTAAGAGGCATTGTGATGCTGGACTTGGAATAATAAGATCTTAGTTTCAATCCTTCCTCAGCAAGTCACAAAATCCTTTTCAGTCTCAGTTTCTTCATCTGTAAAGAAGAGGAATAATCAATGAATAAATGTTTAAGTGCCTACTGTGAAGTAGTCACTGTGTTAGTTCCTGGGTGTGTACGTACAAATACAAAAATGGAAGCATGGTGCTTGCATCTAATGGAAAGAACATAAGTCCCCACAAAGACATATACACACATGCACAAAAATATGTTTCTAGATAGACATATATTCATACATTCACATGCATGTACATGTTTACATGTATGTGTTCATATGTTTACATATCCACATACTCACTTAACACACAATGTAGTTTGAGGAGGGAACTAGCAGTTAGAAAAGTATCAGGAAAAACTTCATGTAAAAGATGGTGCTTAAATTATGTCTTGAAGGGAATGACTCCATGGAGCTGAGCCTAGGAAGAAGTAGATTGTTCCAGAAATACAGAATCACTGGGGCAAAGGAAGAGAGCCCGGAGATGGGACATCAACAAAACATGGGAGATGGAGGATGAGGTGTGAGGAATACAGGGAAGGTCAGTTTGGCTAGTCTCCTGAGTGTAAGAGGTGGAGTAAAAAGGAAGGTGGCTGGAAAGGTAAGTTAGAGCCAATCTGTATAGGGTTTCTAAAGCTAAACAGAGACATTTACATTTGATCTCAGGGGCAATTGGAAGGTGCTGGAGTTGGTGGAGAAGGAGAGTCACTAGGTGGGATCTTCTAAGGAAAACCATTTTGGCAGTAATGTGCAGAATGGACTGGATGGGTGAGGGACTTAGGAAGCTGTTGCCGTAGTCCAAGTGAGAACTTATGAGCGTCTAAATCAGGGAAGTAGCTGTATGAGTGGCCAGGTGTCAAACTGAAGTGATGAAAAGGTTGAAAGACAAGATTTTACAGCTGATTTGGGTAGATTGGGTGGAAGGAGAGTGAGGAGTCGAGAATAATTCCAATGTTGTGAGCCTATGAGCCTCAACTTTATACAGAAATATCAATTGTCCTGATTTTATATGTATTATACTTTTAAGCATTTCAAGAGAATACATATCAATACAGTACAAAAGGGGTTATGTGCAGCTCTGTGCATTAGCATTTTGCCAGGTTATTTTAGGTTCCTATTTCAATACTCTTTAGACATTTTATGTGAGTAGCAGTTTGGCCTGGGGCATATTTGAGGACAAAGTTTATATCTGTGATTACATTGATACAGATAACTTTCAGATGGAGAAAGTCATGAAAATGCACATAAGTTGGCATATATTCTACAATTTATAGATTTAGAATGTGGTCCAGAGATCTAAGAGGTAAAGGGACTTGCTTCTGAGGACACTTCAGAGAACTGCAAAAACTTGTCCATTGGTTTACCATGGCTAGTAAGTAATGGAGCTATGAGACTAGAGGTTGGGTTATATGACTTTAAGTCATTCCCTTCACTACATAAATTGCCTCAAAGGACAAAAAAAGTGGAGGACATTGCCTGGAACAAAGTTATATCAAAATGGGATCTGAAACAATAAGCGAACTCCTTTCCCCAAAGGAATAGTGGGAAAAATTAGATATGTATATATTTAAAATTTATTCATAGTAATGCCTTTTCCCACACTGAATCTTAAAATCTTAGAGTTAGTAGGAGTTTAGTGACCATCTAATTTCACCCAAACCCAAAAAACAATTTTTCCTACAATGTATCCAACAATGGTCATTTAAAGCTTCACTTGAAAATTTTCATTGATGGGAAACCTATCATCTCTTCAGGCAGCCCAATCCATTTTTAAATACCTGTAACAATTAGGAAGTATTTGCTGATAGTAAGCCTAAATCTGCACTCTTTATAGCTTCTATCCATTCTTCTATTTCTGCATTCTAGGGTCAAGCAGAACAAGTGTAACTTTCCTTGTATGTAAGATCTCTTTTAATGCTTAAAGATTTTTTTAAAGGTGGCAGAATAGGGAAAAATATTCAGAGAAAACACTGGAAAATGTGATTATAGAGATAAAAAGATATTATACCACGATTTAGTGAGATTTTCAAAAAGGGATTATTCTGAAATGGAGATGATGGACAAATCCAAGCGAAGATATAGATGGCATTCATTACATGAAAAAATATGAAAATTCTAGTACTTTGAATGTTAAATTTAGAGTTCTGATACAGATTCCTTTATTGAGTCCATGAATGCATCAGGAGAGAGTAAATGAGGGAAATCTTTCAGAAAAGTTGGTTATCCAGGTAGCTAATTAGCTTGGGTGGATTGGTCCCAAAGAATATCACAAACCATCATTCCAAATGGGGTATATGGAGGCTGAGAAAAATGAAAACACCATCAATGACAGTGTATTTGAATATTGCAAAAGAATGATAACAGGTAGTGCATGAATCTTAAGAACTGTTCTATAATGATGCTAATTCCTAGGCTGTATGTTAAGACTAATAGATATATATATGTATATTTTGTTTTAAGGCATTCAAAACATTTAATCTATGCTATCTCCTTAATTCTTTCATCATTCTGCTGAGATTTTTTTTTTCCATTTAAAAATCTTTCCTAAAGTCCTGAGAGGCAGGTAGCTTCATCACTATTTTATCAGAGATGGGAAATGGATCAGCTCTTTTGCTTCCAGAAAGGTTGATAGTTTCCTAGATCTAGACCAGGTAGGCCAGTCCCCTTCATTTTATAAATAAAGAGACTGAGGCTCAAAGAGCTTACTTAGGTGATTTGCTCCAGGTCATTTCGGTTAAGTGAAAGAGATAGGATTTGAACTTAGATCTTCTGACTCCAAATCCAATTTTCTCTCTCTTTCTCAAATTTTTTAGACAATATCACCTTGCTTCTCCTTTTCCCTAATAATTCCTAAATTTTCACCCATGATAGATGTGAAATGACATGATAATAGTGTGAAGGCATATTCAATTAAATCATTATTATGGTTTGGTTTGTGGCCACATTCTTGATAGTAACTCATGTTCATAGAGTAACTTGATAATAACTCATGTTTGCCTTTCAGGAGGCAGCATGGTATAGTAGAATTTAGAGTCTAGAGACCTGGATTTGAATCATGCTGCATACACTTCAAGCCATGCTCCAGTGAGAAAAAAAAATCCTCAAGGACTCAACAAAACCTAGACTAGGGTGGATGCAAATAGGATTATGCTTCAGGATGCAGAAATTTAGGAGGCAGTGATAACAGTTGTCTTGCACTAGCATAAAAATAAGGAACTCGCAAGTTAAAAAGAGGAAAAAAGCAGGCACACCTCAGGTGAGTGCCTCTCTGTCTGTCTCTCATCTTGCCTAGATTTGCCTTTGCTATTTGTCCTGGGCACAAAAACTTCTAGTTATTATACTTCCGTATCTTCCTTTATGAAATAGAGATAGCAATACTTATGCCACTAATCTCATAGTGTTGTTGAAAGGGAAGTGCTATATTTACAACTGAATTGATCTCTCTGGGCCTCAATTTCCTTTTCTGTAAAAATGAATAGTGAGTCCAAATGAACTATAAGGTTCTTTACAGCTCTAAGTCCTACGTCTTATTATTGACCATTTAAGTCTTAAGAGAAGTATTGGATATTCTAATGTTTAACCTAATAAAAAATGGAAACCCTTTTCTAATGCTTAGTTTTCATCTTTCATAAAAAGATCAGGAAGAAAAAGTTTCTTCAAAAAGATGCCTCTGATTCATGAAACAATGATGTTTAAGTCATGTGAAAAATCTGAGACTACCCTCTACCAAATGAGCTTTGCAAATCTTAAACTTCTGTGTACCTACAAGTTATTATTATTATTATTATTATTACAACTACTACTACTATTATTATTTTCCTCAGAAGCCTGATTAAGAAATAAAGGCTATAACAGGCACATGAGACATTAAAGAACCAGGAAGAAATGAAAGAAGGGCTTCTAATGTATTTTTCACCTCACCTAGTTTTGGCTGTTTGATCCTGCAGTGAAGTCGGCATCAATTTCTGACATCAATCTGTTACTATGGAAACAAGGATGGTGACGCACACCCAGTATTATGACTTCACTGTAGCATCCAGCAGGAGGACAAGACACACTGCCAGGGGAAAGAAAGTACCTGCGTTTCTGAACAAAGCCAGCAATTGGCAAAAGTGGAAAGGCAAATTAAAAACTACATATGGGGGAGAAAGGGATTTTTGAAAGTCAGACATGATAAAAGTTTTTTTTAGTGGACTCATCTTTCTAATTCTGCAGCACATAATCCTGGAAAAGACTTCTTAATTCTTTAATATAGGTCCTTGAGCAATATATTTGATTTGGAACTCTTTTTCCTTAAGAGAGATACATGTAAAAATTTTAAAATATTTACCAAACTCACATGTTATAAAGCTGGCTAGCTGAATTTATCTGATAACCTTGTGTCTCCTTCCCACCTCTTAGAATCCCTGCTTTCTCCCAGACACAGGCCAGTGCCCCTCCTTGAAGCCTTTTCTGACCCCTAGAGTTGTCAAAATTCTCCATTGTCTATTAAAAGTATTTTGTATTATTTTGGAAACACTTTTTATTTTACTTTTCTATCCACGTGTGGTGTTTCCTTAAAGCTCAATGAGGGCAGAGATTGCTTTTTTTTTCTTTTTTGGTTGTTGTTTTTCAATATCCTCAAATTTTAGCAGTATTTTATACACATAGTAAGTGTATAATATTCATTGAGTTGGATTGACCTGAAAAGACAATTCACAATTAACAAGCAAATAGTTGGACTAAAAACAACTCAAAGCAAAGAAAAGCAAAGCAAAAAACCAGCCACCCACAATAAGCAAAAAACCTCATTCTGGCCTTGGTGTCTGATTTGGCTTTCCCATTAAGCCTTAATTTTGAGTGGGATAAATTACATGAATGATATCACTTTGAATAAATTGAAACATAAGAGGATTCACTCATATATTTAAAATCTTTTGATTTCTAAATATATACACATTTTGAAATCTTTAGATTTTAGTTTGATTTAAGGTAGAAAGGTAAATTGTGTCTTGCTATTTATTGAATCTGGTTTTGCATTGAATGTTAATCTCCCAGTCCTAAAGTCCCTTCCTCTTAGGTTCAGGACATGTTAAGTACTGAAGAGAGATGGGTTGCCTTGCATTGTTCCTCCCATAGGTATCTCTGGATTCTCTCTTCATGTTTTTTAGATGCTCTTTAAGGGTATATCACTGTTGATTCCTGATAATTCCTCCTCCCCTAATGGAACTTTTCCATATAACTCAGAAATATAGTTAAAGCAAATAAACACATCAGCAATATCTGACTACATGCATGCTGTTCTTTACCTGAAGCCTGTCACTTCTTTTGCCAAGTTGTAGAAGACATGCTCCACTTGGACATTATAGCACATCAATGCACTGAGCAGAATTCAAAAGTCTTTCATTGTTGTTTTCCTTTACATTTTGGTAGTTACTTCATTACTTCTTCATCCTTCAATTGCTTATCTATGTGGAAAGACAAGTCCTGGTCAATCTAGGTGGAACATGAATTGTTTAGAGTATAAGCTCCTAGAGGGACATTACTCATTACTGGTCTTTGTCATACCTGTCTGTAGCTATCTCTTGAGTATGCTCCAAGACTTTGTGCTAGGCCTTCTTTTGTTCTCTCTCTGTATTGTTTTACTTAGTGATCTCATTAGTTCCCATGGATGTAATTATTTATATCCTTGCTGATGATTTTCAGACCTTTTTTTATTCTAAACTTTAAATGCATCTCTAACTGCCTATGGACATCTTAAATTGGACACCCTGTAGACATCTTGAACTCAACATATTCAAAACTTAACACATCATCTTTCCCTTCAAATTCCTTCTGAACTTCTCTATTACTGTCGAGGACACAATTATCTTGCCAGTCATCCAGGCTTGCAACCTAACTGTCATCTTCATCACCTTACTTTCGTTCACCTTACATCTCCAATCTATTGCCAAGTCCTGTCAGTTCTACCTTCATAACATCTCTTTTATATGTCCATTCTCTCCTTTGCTGAGGCCACCATCTTGATGAAGGCCCTTATGATTGAACTCTGACTTGGATTACCATTTATAAGTTTTTCCCTACTCCAGGCCATTCACCACTCCACTATCCAAGTAAACTTCCTAGAACAATCCTTCCTCAACTCCAATCCATAAATTCATTGTCTAATTGTGGTATATGTTGGTGATGGAATATTATTGTGCTCAAAGGAATAATAAAGTGGAGGAATTCCATGGGGACTGGAACAACCTCCAGGAAGTAATGCAGAGCGAGAGGAGCAGAACCAGGAGAACATTGTACACAGAAACTGATACACTGTGGTACAATGGAATGTAATGGACTTCTCCATTAGTGCCAATGCAGTGATCCTGAACAACTTGGAGGAATTGACAAGAAAAAACATTATCCACATTCAGAGGAAACACCATGGGAGGAGAAACACAGAAGGAAACAACTGCTTGAATACATGGGTCAAGGGAACATGGCTGGGGATGTAGATTCTAAATGAGCATACTAATTCAAACACCAACAACATGGAAATAGGTTCTGATCAAGGACATGTGTAATACCCAATGAAATTGCACGTGGGCTGCAGGAAGGGTGTGGGGAGGGAGGGAAATAAAATATGATTCTTGTAACCGAGGAATAATGTTCTAAATTGACTAAATAAATTAATTTAAAAAATAAATAAATTCATTGTCTCCAAGATCAAATAAAAATGCTCTGCTTGGCATTGAAAGCCTTTCATAACTTGTTCTCGTCTACTTTCTCCACCTCTTACCCTTTTTTTACCCCCCAAGCACTCTGAGATCTAGTTACATTGTCCCCTTGCTATAACTTATATAAGATATCCTGACTGAGTTTTGCTTACTTTCTGTCCCCTCTGCCTGGAAGTCTTTCCCTCTTCATCTGTGTTCTCTGGACTTTCTGCCTTCCCTAGAGTCTTAACTAAAACTCTTTAACAAGATGACTCTCTCAATCCCTCTTAATGGCAATGCCTTCCCACTGTTAGTTTTATCCAATTTATCTTTTATATTTCTTGTTTGTACATAGTTATTTTCATGCTGTTTCCTTGATTAGACTGAACTCCTTGAGGACAGGGACTCACTTGACTTCTTTTTATGTGTCCCCAGTGTTTAGCATAGAGCTTAGCATATAGTAGGTACATACTAAGCCTTGTTGACAGACTATTCATTATAGTAGGGTGGTAAGTGGCTAGAATGCCACCTTTGGATTTAAAGAGCTTCAGGGTTTGAGTCTTACCTCCAAAATATGTTGCCTATGTGACTACCAACAAGTTACTCAAATTATCTGAAATTATAACCCACAAGTGAGCTACCCCTCTACCTTGGTGGAGGGATCTTATACTTCTAGAGTTGCTTATTCTAATGAAATCAAAATTCTGGACCAAAGGGAAAAATGAGCAAAAATCATGAAGGATGAAAAATTATGGTTTGTTTATAGTATACCCTAGTGAAAAGAGTGTGAATATCAACAAGATCCTGGATGTCCTAAAGTGTATTTGAGTGTTCTCCATAGTACATGCCCCATAAAAACTATTTCAAACTTTCTCTGCTCTCCTTAAGCCTCCTGTCTCTCCTTCCTCTTAGCAAAATACATAGTCTCCTACTTCTAGAAGATCTATAAGTCACAAAACATTTTTAAAAATAACGACTATGCTAAGTAAAGCTTCCCGAGGGGAGAGAAGCTTTAAGGTAGGAAGATAGAGGAAGGATAGAAGTTTTGGATACCACGAGGGGGATGGCGAAGCCAAATTATAGATATGTGGTAGCAGGAATGAGTCAGAAATGCAGGCCTTATTAATTATCAATGAGCCACAGCAATACTCCGATCAGAGGACTACTCAGAAGGCTTGTACCGTCCAGTGATCCAAACTTAATACCACACAGGTCGGAGAGATGATAGAGAAAAGAAAGTGCCTGGCCGAAGGCCAGGTCCCAGGTGGGAGAGATAGAGAAGGATTAAAGATGGAGCTTGGCCAGACAGACATCAGTGCGAGCTGAGATCCAAGTGAAGAAGAGAGGGAAGAGTGGAAGAGAGGAGGTGGAGCTTGCTGTGGCTGTATTTAATCTCTTTGATATGCAAATATACACAATACATAGGAATGATTATCATTGGTTATCGACAAGGTATAGGTGTGGTTTCTCTTAGCCAGGTGAACACAAAGAAACCTGTTTTCCTGCCTAACCTGGGGGAAGCTGGGGTCAAGGGTCAGAGGCTTTCCCAGCCAAACAGAGGACTGAGCATGCTCAAGACTGAGCATGCTCTCTTCTAAGACAATCTGTACATACTAACTGTTTCCCTTGCCCCTAGACAGGTGTGGACTGCTACACTAAATATCATGCAAAGTATTGGGAATGTGAAGACAAAAATTTAATAATATCTGCCCTTGAGGAACTTACAATATATGAGAGAAGCAACATATAAACAATTACAAAATCTATACCAAGTAAATAAAGGGTAATTTTGCCACAAGTTTCTTCTTTTCCCCCTTCAATATATCTTACAATTATTTGAATTCCTGCCCCATTCTTCCTTTTGCAGTTCCTGATAGAGGTGACCTTTCTTCTCAGTAGGTCCAATTTTTTACTTCTTGATCCTATCCCCTCCTGTTCCTTCTGGTAACTTATGTCCCATCTGTCCTCCAAACATCTTCTCCTCAATTTTCAATATCTCCCTATATACATATTCCTTTCCTGCAATTTACAAACAGGTCCAGATTTCCCTTATCCTTAAAATAAAAACAAAACAGCCCAAATAACAATAACAACAAACCCCAACCTCTTTTGATTATTCTATCCTCTTATGCTATTTAATGTCTTCTCCCTCATAACCAAACTCTTAGAAAGAATCTGTAGAGTCAATACTCTCTCATTTAGTTTCTCTCTTCTCATTCCTTATAATTTGGCTTCCATCATAATCACCTAACCAAAATGTTCTCTCCAAAATTTTCAATGACCAATTAATTGACAAAACAAGTAGTCTTTTTAAAATCTTCATTATTATTGATGTCTTTGAAACATTTATCTTTATTGACTACTGTTTATTCCTGGACCCTCTTTTTCTTTTCTTTTCTTTTCTTTTAAATTTATTAATGTATTTTTCCATGGTTCCATGATTCATGTTCTTTTCTCCTTTTTACCCTTCTCCTTCCCGGAGCTGATAAGCAATTCCATTGAGTTATACCTGTATTGTCACTCAATACCTATTTCCATATTAATCATTTTTATAATAATCTTTTCAACACCAAAACCCCACATCCAATTGATGTGAAAAATTGAATATTTTCCTTATGTTCTATTATCACAGTTCTTTCTCTTGGTATGGATAGCATTCTTTCTCATAAGTCTCTTGGGATTGTCCTAGATCATTGCATTGCTATCAGTAGCAAAGTCAATTACATATGATCGTTCCACAATATTTCAGTTTTTGTGCACAATGTTCTCCTGGTTCTGCTCATTTGACTTTGCATCAGTTAGTCTGGACCCTCTTTTTCATCTGACTTTCTGGAACACTAGATCTCCAACTTGTCTGACTCTCCTTTCTCGAGTTTCTTTTACTGAATTACCATCAATTTCTGCTCCAGGAATGTAGATGTCTCTCAAGTTTCTGCTCTAGCACTTTTTCTCCTCAGTTTCTCATCCTTTCTTTTGGTAATCTCATCAGTTCCCATGGGTCTACATATCATTTTTCTTCATATGACTATTAGTTCAATATATTGAATTCCAGTCCTTCAGTCCTACTTCATTAAATGCCTAGTAGAAATGTCCATTTGGTTATGCTGTATGCATTTCAAATTCATCAAAGAACCTCTTATCTTTCTCTTCAAATTCATCCCTTTACCTTATTTCTCTTGAGGTCACTTCTAACTTTCCAGTCAATGAGGTTCAGAGTTTCCAAAAAATCATTACTTTTTTCAAATATCAAATCATTCTCTAAATCTTGTTATTTTGACTCCAACTATAGTTATCATTTCTACTCCCTTGTCTTTACTCATATTATGGCCACTTTAGTTCAAGCTCTCATCACCATGTTCCTGTATTGGAAATATAGAAAATAATCTCATAATTGTTCTCCCTGCTTCAGTCAATGAATCAACAAACATTTATTGAGTGCTTACTATATGCCCCACACTGTACTAGGTGCTGGAGATATAAATACAATGAAGAAAATAATCCTTCCTTGAAAACAGCTTTCATTTTAATTGTGACAGTAAGTACATCCACATTTATATACAGAACAAATATAAAAAAGAATAAATATAAATAAATACAAAGTAATACAAGATTGTTAGGAGAATAGACACTAACATTTGAGGAGTTTAGGGAAGGTTTCAAATAGAAGGTAGGGCCTGTGCTATGTCTTGAAGGAAAAGAGTGACTCATTGAGGTATAAGTGAGGAGGGTGTGCTTTTCAGGCTGGGGAAATAGCCCATGTCCAAGTATGGAGACAGGAGACCAAAAGTAGAAGGTCATGTGTGAAAGAGGTTAGTTTGGGAGGTTGAGTGATATTCAGTGGGGTTGGAAAAATAGACTGAGGCCAGACTGTGAAGGGTTTTAAAAATTAAAAGAGGAGTACATATTTTATTCTAGAAGAACACTTCTTAACCTTGTTTGTGTCATGGACCTCATGGCTAACTAGTAAAACCTATGGAACTCTTTTCAGAAAAATGATTAGGGATAAAATAAAATACATAGGATTACCAAGGAAACCCCAAGTTAGTGAAAATAAAGATGTACTTTTCACCATCCAACTTCATTTACCCTATAAAATCTAATTACAGAATCTTGAGAGTTCATGGACCCAAAGTTAAGAACCTTTTTTTCTAGAGGCAGAAAGGAGCTACTGTAGGAATTTATTAATAGGAGAGTTATATGGTTAGATCTGTATTTAAGGAAATTAGCTTTCTTAGCAGTGTGTAGGATGGACTTGAGTGATTAGAGATGTGAGTCAGGGTCATCAATCAGGAGACTATTATAATAGTCTAGACAAGAGGTGATGAGAACCTCAACTAAGGTGGCAGTTATGTGGGCAGAGGGGATTCTGGTGTCAAAAGGAAGAGATATTATGGAGATTTGGAGATATGGAGAGATTTGACAGCTGATTCAAAATGTGAGATAAGGGAGAATGAAGAGTTAAGAATAATACAGTAGTAATAAATTTGGGAGATTGGAAGAATGGTGGTCCTTTAATAGAAATAGTGAAGTTTAGGAGAAAGAAAGCATTGGAGGAGAGGAAATTAATGAATTTCAGTTTTGGACATGGTGAGTTTGCAATGTCTCCGAGACTTACAGTTTGAAATGTTCAATACAGTTGGAAATGTGAGACTGAATGAAGCTCAGGGGAAAGACTGGGGCTAGGTATACACATCTGTGAATAATCTGCATAGGGATGATAATTAAATTTATGAGAGATAATAAGATTACCAAGAAATAAATTGGAGAGAGAGAGAATATAGGATAGAACTTTGGGGTACTCCAATCCATTCTTACACAGTTGCTAAATTGATAATACTAATCCATAGATCTGACCATATTATTCCCTTTGTTCAAAAAACTCCAGTGATTTCCCGTTACCCCTAGGATAAATACAAACCCCTCCATGTGACATGCTAAGCATTTCACAATGGCCATCTGGTCAACTTGCCAAGTGATTTTTTTCCCTCTTCTCAGTTCATGTGCCAACCAAACTAGACTCCTTAGCTCCTGTGCCTCTTGCATCTTCATGCCACTGCTTGGGGACAGTGTCCCCTATTGCTGGGATTTCCTTTATCACTTTCATTTTTATTCTCTGACTTCTTTCAGTGCTAAGCGTGGGGGCCACCTCCTATAAGAGGTCTTTGCTGAGCCTCTGTCTTCTAGTGCACCTTTGAAATGACTTTGTATATCTTGAGTATTCACTTCTCAGTGTGGATGCTGAGGATCTCTTGGTGGGGATTTTTTGATCCTCAGAGATCCCCAGCACCTCTCAGAGTAATTTGCATGTAGGTGATGCTTTCTTATTGATAAGGAAAGGCAGATAAGGCTAGAAGCAAAAGGTGGTTTACCAAATGGAGTAAACCACTGCATATATAGTACAGGGCCTGGCATCTAGTTGGTGCTTAATAAATGCTTATTGACTGCTTCTATACAATTAAGAAAGGGAGAGGACAGGCATATTAGGTACTGTGCCCTCCCTCTCTCCCTACTTCCTCATCCCAGGCTCCCCTTCACACTTGATGGAGGTGTTGGTGGTTATCAGCAGCTAAGTGGTTGTATGTAAGAAACTGGGTCCATTATTTTCAAGCATAGGGAACTATGTTTTATTTGGCACCAGAATTTCAGGTCAGAATATGTATAATAGATATTGCTAGGAGATATGAAATGCAGGGTAATAAAAAAAATAAATGTGAAAGAAAAGCAAAGGAGTGCTTCAGTTTCTTTATTGTTATGTGGTATTACAAGATGCCAAGTCATTATAAATCATCAATTCGGCATTCTTTTCTTTTTTGGAGTTACCGTGATCTTTTAAAATGAAGCTTTTTACTGGCCTGGTTTTTGTAATCTGTTGTCACTATAAAGCTCTGCCAACTTCTTTATTTGCTATTATTTGTTCCTTTATCTTTTTATTGCCAGGGACAAGTCAGGGAACAAAGCTCAACTGGGCACTGCTGAGCTCCATTCTATTGCTTACTAATCTATGGGTGAGCAAGTGCCATAAATCAATTGACATTAGAGAAAACTCCATGTTCTATTTGTTTACTGAATTAACGCAACTGTGGGTCCCACAAGTCAGCTCCATAGGGCTCACCAAGAGGTTTGGAGATACTGTTTTCTGCTCCATATAGGGATTTGTCCAGAGACCCTTCCCCATATTCACCCCCCCTCTCTTTGTTAATCCTCCAAGTAAGAATTCCAGGTGAATGATGAGGCATCTATTTCCCCACAATGTTTAGAGAGCAGGCTATTATACAGTTGCCCAAAGTCAATTGTAGATCGGAGGTAGCAGGGGGCTTATATTCTACCCCTTGTCTCTGTCCTGGAATGCCCTAAAGAACTGACCAAAGGAGAGAACAGACCCATAGACTGCTCATTTTCAAATATAATTGTAGCCATTTTTAGCTCTTGGAACATTAAATAAAAGTGGGAGAAGCCAAGGCACAGCATATGGTATCATATACCTGGATGTACCTTATGTTAAGAATGTAAATTTGATGCTAGTTATAGTAGAACAATTTTTTTTGGCTACTAAAGGGACAGATGAAAATCCCCCATCTGTGCCAGTGAGATGTTCCAGTGGTATTTGCTTTTAATTATAAAAGATTGTCGGGGATTTACATAAACCACCTGTCAGATCCAGTTAGGTAAAGAAGGGTGAGTTATTCTATGCGTACTAAAGAAATTTTTTTTTCCCCTGTAAGATATTTCACTGGAAACAGGAGGTGTCCAGGTGTTGGTTTATCTTATTCAATTCTAAATAAAGAGCCAATCACGAGACATAATTGCCAATGGATTTTTTTTTTCTTCTAACAGTATATAACAAGGGCCACTTTCTACTCTGGATAGACAGCCCTGTAGCTATGTATAAAGGTTTCCTTTGCAATACTACTATGATCCCACAATGCTTTGGAATCAGTGAGATTCTCTTTTTGGGGAAAGGGAGCTAAACTTTCAGTCTCAGGATACTGTGTTTGGGCATTCAGTGGAGCCATATATTGGAGGCAAGAAGTTTTGAAAGGAGTGGACAGCAATGGGAAGAAATAATGGGATATATAGCTCAAGATGAAAATGTTGACACTTGATCACAAGAGCCATTGATTACTTGCACTTATACTTTTGGGTGGTAAGAGAGGAGATGATTCAATAGAGATGTTTGTTAATAGCCTGACTAACAGACCAACTTTTGGTTATTGATAGAGAAATGTTTTTTTGATTCTTGAGGTTTACTATTCCAATGCTGAGAAAGCAGTGAGCAAAGAGACAGTTTCTTCTCTTGAGTTCTTGACTTCAGCATCTCCCCACTATGCAAATCTTTCATTCTTTTGTCCTCAATGAGGTGCTGATGAGCCAATATGAAAACGGGGAGGTACCCGAAAAGGTTTGCAGATCTTTTGTCTCTAGAGGAAGGAAATAGCCTTGGGAAACAGATGATGGAGTGCCTAATGCGTAGTGCAATTCTGTGTAATTTATTTTGCATTCTATTTTAAGTAAATGTCACTTTACTTTTCTGGGATGTTACTTGGTAAATACCAGCTAGTCAGGGGGTTCATAGGATAATGGAGGCTTACAAACTGTGGTTTTGAATTAATGATGAACCCAAACAAGTTCTAGGAAATTGTATGTGGCTTGAGGTGCTGCACATACAAATAGCTTTCCATTAGAAAAGGATTGCTTTTTAATGGAATAGATGTAACACCTAGATCTTAGTCTCTGGAGCAGGTGGCCAACACTAACTCCATCAGCATCCCTAGAAGACCACTTATTGGCAGGTTGAGGCTTTTATTTTTATTTTTTCCCTACACGTGCTTTCCCTATCATTCATGATTTCCCAATCAAGACTCCTTGGGAGAAGTATAGAAGGGTATTTTCACTAATTCCTTTCCTAATTCTTATATTCCTTTCTCCTATTCTCTATCAGTTTACTGCATAATGCATCAAGGGGAACATGGTGGGCTATGAATACGTGTGTGTCTGTTCATATGCTTATCTTAATAATAAAAGATGAAAAGAATAAAAGGTTTTACATGGAACAAAAAGTTCTTTCAATTCAATCATCCTCATTCCAAACTCCAATGACAGAGAGGAAGCTTCCTGTTCTTAGAGCTTTGTTCTCTTCTGTTTGATTTCGTCTTTGTCAGAACCTCTCTCTTTTAGTCCCTCTTCTGGTGATTCACTCAAGGTATTTTCCTCCTAGTGCACTGGCAAATGATTTGGAGTGGTATTGTCTTTATTTCTCCTGTCCATGTCCTTATACAAGAGAAACTCTCCTCTGCTTTGTGTTCTGGGATTTTTGTAATCTCCTTTTATCTGGAGATCTCTGTTACTTTCAACAACCATAATCATTATTTCATATATTTATTAGGCTCACCTGAAAAACGGATTCTACTTACTAGATCAACTTAGCTTGATAAAGAAAAGAACTCTCCCACATATACCCTATGAATATTAAGATTCTCCTCCTCCAAATCTATAAATCCAACCTTAGTCTCTCTCCTGAGCTTCAATCCTGTACCACCAGTTGTCTTTTGGACACTTGAAAAAATATCTCAGAGAAATCTTAAATTACAAAATAATATGCATTTCCCACAAACTGTCCTTTCTTTAAAAATTCCTTACTAACTTTTTAGTAACACCATCTTTCCAGTCCATTAGGTTTACAACCCTCGTGTTATCGTTGATTACTTGCCTTCACCCCCTCATATCCATTCAGTAGCCAAATCTTGCCATTTCTTACTCCCCAATATCTCTTACATTGATGCCCCTTTTCCTCTACTCCCAGCTACCACCCTAGTTCAGGCTGTCATCCTTTCATCACCTACAACACACAGCTTTCTGAACAACCCGCCTGTCTTAAGTCTTTTCATTCTTCAAAAATCCTGAATTCAGTTGCCAAAGTGATATTCTTCAAACTAAAGCCTGATCATATCCATATAGTATCACCCTCCTACTCTTTAAACTCCAGAGGCTGCCAACACCCTCTGGGACCATATACAGACTCCTTTGTTGGGCCTCTCAGCCTCTCCACACCTTGGTCCATTTCATCTCTCTCTATCCTTATGCACTATTGCTGTCTTGGAGTCCCCTGGTTTCCTTCAAGTCTGCATCCTGGTACCACTGTTTTATAGAGATTCTTTTCCAGTTCCCAGGGAAGCTACTATCTTCCCATTTTAGGCTGCCTTCTTTGTATGTATCTTTCACATCTCTATGTCTGTGTTATCTCTCTATTTAGAATGTAAGCTCTTTGAGGGCAGAGATTTCTTTCTTCTTCTTCTTCTTCTTCTTCTTCTTCTTCTTCTTCTTCTTCTTCTTCTTCTTCTTCTTCTTCTTCTTCTTCTTCTTCTTCTTCTTCTTCTTCTTCTTCTTCTTCTTCTTCTTCTTCTTCTTCTTCTTCTTTCTTCTTCTTCTTTTGCTGCTGCTGCTGCTGCTGCTACAGCAGCACTTAGCACAGGGTATGGCACAGAGTAGGTGCTTGTTGACTAATAGATTCTCCCTCTACTCTCTTCTCTTTACCCTCCCACCTTAGATCTTTTGGGGTCCTATTGGCATCCTCTCAGACTAAATTTCTCTCTTTTATGGTCCTTCCCCAACTCTTTTCTTATTACCAGAACTTAGCAGATGCATGGTCTAAGATACTTTACCCCTTTTCCCTGACCTCAGTTTTCTATTTGAATAGGTTCCTTCCCTCTTAGTAATATAGTCTATCATTAGGACCCTCCTGGATGCCTCTTTGATGAAGGAGGAGGGAGGAGGGATTGATCCAGAAAATGACTTGTGAATTCACCCAAATAAAATGTGCCCCAAATACAATCCAGCAATATCAATCCATTTGTTCCCATATCCATACGTTGGTAGGCAATTTCACCGCTACAGGGCTAGTCTAGTGGAAAGAACATCAGATCTGGAATCTGTGTGGTATAGTTTAAAGAGCTAAGCTTGAAGTTGGAAAGCCCTGGTTTGGAATCCTGCCTCAGAGGAGCTGTGTGGTCTTGAACAAGTCACTTAAACTCTCTAAGTCTCATTTTCCTAATGAATAAAATAGGTACAATAATAGCACCCACAACTCCGGGAATAGCATGAGGATCAAGTAAGATTATAGAAAATGATTATGAACTGCAAACACTAAAATTCCATGTAAATATATGGCACTCATTATACTTTGCATCCCGCCTCTACTGCTTTCTTCCTTTGCGAGCTTGGATCAGCTTCTGAAGCATTAGGCCAGCGTTGACAAATAGCTAGCACTTGGGGAGCTGCTCAGCATTCACCCTCTTCCCAGCTCCTAAGGACATTTTTGCATGCCCCACCCCACTGTCCAGCCGCCCAAAGCAAGCACATCCTCCCTCATCTCTTTGGTAGTCTGGGGGTTCACAGACAGCTTGAATTTGTCCTCTGGGCACTCAAGCTGGGAGAAGGCTCCCTAATAAGGGCTAGACCCTTCTCTGCATTGGAAGCTGCCTCCTTAGCTCAGGCCCCCCTCACCTCTCACTTGGATTGTTGTGCAGGCTTCCTGACACATTTCCTGCCTCCAGGTTCTCACCACTCCAGGCTGCCAGTCATTCATTCCCTTAAACACAGATTTGCCCCGTGACTCCCCATCTCAACCAGATACAGTGGCTTCCTGTTGCCTCTAGGACAAAATAGAAAGGACATTATTTACCTTTTAAATCCCTGCACAGCCTGGTCCCAATCTATCTTTCCAGCCTCATGGGGTGCTACTTACTCTGCCTCCCACACTCCATAATCCAGACAGATTGGCCTTCTTCTCTCTGTTCTCACATGGCATTCCATCTCCCCACCTGCTCATGCCTTTGAGGTAGCTGGTAGTGCAGTGGGTAGAGCATTGGACTTGGAGTCAAGAAGACCCAAGTTAAAATCTAGCCCCAGATACTTATTAGCTGTGCAATCCTGGGCAAGTCAATTGACCTCAGTTTGCCTCAGTTTTTTCAGGTACAAAATGAGGATAATAATGGTACCTACCTTGCAGAATTATTGTGAGGATCAAATGAGATAATATTTGTAAAAAGCAGTTAGCACAGTGCCTGGCATATAGTAAATGCATATTTCCTTTCCTTCCTTTCCTCTTTGTCTTGGCCATCCTCCTTGTCTGGAACACATTTTCTTCTTACCTTTGCCTGACTGAATTTTCCTCTTCCTTGAAAATGCAGCTCAAGCTTCATCTTCTTTCCTTTTTCTTTTTACTGCTTTTTTTTTATTGCATGTAGAAACAATTTTTGAAAATTGTCTGACATTTTGCAATTCAGAATCTCTTCTTCCTCCTGTCCCTTTCCTATAGTGGCAAATAGCCTGGTATAGGTTCTACCAGTGCTGTCATGCAATATATATTTCCATATTCCTCATGCTTGTGAAGAAGACACATATTGTACATACAAGTAAAAACTCATGAAGGAAAGAAAATGAAAAATGGAATGCCAAGTACCATATTCTGCGTGAAGCCCGTCCTGATTCTCCAGCTGCTAAATGCCCCCTCTTTTTACTAACCTGTCTGGTATTAAACTATATATATATATATATTTCTTAACTTTATATACATATATTATACATACATATACACACATACATATGTAAATAAATATATACTTTTATGTGAGAGATAAAGAGAGAGAGGACAAAAGAGAGGACAAAGGAGAGAGAGAGAGGGAGAGAGAGAAATAAGAGAGAAAGAGAGACAGGATAAAAGAGAGAGAGATGAGAGAGATGGAGAGAGAGAGGGGAAGAGAGAGAAAGAGAGAGAGAGAGAGAGAGAGAGAGAGAAATAAGAGAGAAAGAGAGAGAGAAAGAGAGAGGGGGAGAGAAGAGAGAGGGGGAGAGAGAGAGAGGGGGAGAGAGAGAGAGGATAAAGGGGGATGAGAGAGGACAAAGGAGAGAGTACAAAGGAGGGGGGCAGAGAGGACAAAGGACAAAGAGAGAGAGAGTGGGATGGGAAATGGGGCAATGGAGAGAGTAGTGTGTTGGAGTCAGGAATTCTTGAGTGCAAATCTGTTCTGTGTGACCCTGTGCAAGTTACTTAACCTCTGTTTGCCTAGGAGGTAGGTAGATGACTCAGTGGATATATAGTACTGGGTCAGAGTCAGGAAGATCCAAATTCAAATGTATCTTCAGACACTAGTTGTGTGACCCTGAGCAAATCATTTAACCTCTGTTTGCCATAATCCACTGGAGAAGGAAATGGCAAATCACTCCAGTATCTTTGCCAAGAAAACCCCATGGACAGTGTGGTACTCGGGGACACAAATTGTCAAACGTGACTGAATGACTGAACAATGAACAACAATTATATATAAATATGTTTGCAGGTGTGTAAATATATGTTGATAAACAGAAATGCATACATGCATACATATTTGTTGTCTGCGTGAGTAAGGAATGCTGCATTCTTTGACTTCATACTTCAGTGACTAGCACAATGCCTGGTAGATTGCAGACAAGAAATGTTAATCAATTGACTAATTCTCTTAGTCTCAGTTTCTTCTTCTGTAAAGTTCAGATATTGGGTTAGGTGACCTCTAAGGTTCCTTTCAGCTTGAAATCTCTGTTAATCCAAACAGAATTTCATACTATTGATCCTTTATGAATGTTTATTGAGCACTAACAATAGGGCAATTCAATTTTATGAAACAAAGCAAAAGATTTACCTGTTTGGTCAGCTGTCTATCTGCTCATGAATTTACTTCCTACCAGGAGCAAAGTCAAGACTCTGAGGGAATAAATATGTCAATTATGAAATGAGAATATTTAAAATGCTTTCCTCCTTATATTAAAAAAAAAAAACTTCTTATATCTTTAGAGATCAGAAAGTCAACTCCCATCATCTTTTGTCTTTCTGCCTTTCTAACTTTTGTCCCTCTCCCTCCCCTCCCCCACTTTGATTTTGCAGTGATGTCATGCAAATATAGCAATAGAACAGCATCGATGGAAAAAAGGATCATAATCAGGAGCCATCAATGGGTAACAGAGGTAGCTCCAACACTAGACTCCGTACTGATCCATGTAGCAGGACATGGGTTATAAGATCCTAGATTTAAGAGTGGGAGGTCTCAAGGTCATCAGAAAATAAATTCTCTCTCCCTCTTATAAATGAAATTGTGCATGAATTTTGAGACTTTTGAAGTTTCCCCAAATCCACGAGCCCACCTCCGGACGTCAGACACTCCTGATACATAGATACAAGTTGAAATGAAGACTACTGGAAAAAGTATACCACTGGTCTTAAAGCCAGGGAGATTTAGGTTCAAGTTCTGCCTCTGACTGTATGAACCTGAGCAAGTCACTTACATCTGAAGTACCTTAGGTAACACTCAAAGTCAGTAGGTTGCAGTGAATGTGTTATACCTATATCAGTAGAGGGAGTTTCCTCATCTGGGAGTTCCCTATGACAAAAGAATCACAGGTCCAGCCTCCACTCCTAGATATAATCATAGAGGAAATATTAAGGGGCTGAAGAATGCTTCTTGATTGGCTTATCAAATGGAGTTGAATATATAACCAATAGAATTTGTACTTCAGTTGTTATTTTTGTTCTGTTGTATCTGACCCTTTATCATGATCCAATCTGGGATTTACTTGGCAGAGATCCTGAAGTGATTTGCCATTTTGTTCTCTAGCACATTTTATAGCTGAGGAAACTGAGGCAAATAAGGTTAAGTGACTTACTCAGGGATTTATAGTCAGTAAGTGTCTGAGGCCAGATTTGAACTCGGGTCTTCCTGACACCTGGTTTTCGCTCTACCCACTGTGCTGCCTAGCTGCCTATATCAGAACACACATACACCTACACACAGTGGAGCCCCCATATCTGCAGGGGATAGATTTCAAGACCTATCACAGATGGCTAAAACTGTGGATATAAGCAAACGCCTGTTGACCCCATGTAAAACATGATTTTCTTATACATACATAACTATAATAAATTTTAATTGATAAATTAAACATATAGTAATATTTTACCAACATCAAATAAAATAATAATTTATAATTAATAAATAAAATTATGATTAATTAATAAATAAAGTAAGCACATTGTACATTATTAGATAGCACTGCACTTTCTCAGAGTGTATGGATGTTCAAGGAGGTCTAGCACCTCTGCCATGAGGGTTTGCTGAGCCTTTTTTGGGTCTGGTCCCCCACATTTGGTGTCCACCTGGCACTCAGCTCTTACCTGTGACTTCCAGAAGCTGCAGCTTGCATGGCAGCCGCACCCCAGTAAACCATCTCAATTGGCTAACCCAGATTGAGAGTAACCGTGGGCTACAAACTCACTGGTGTCTAGCACAAACAGGGAAAGAATTCTCCCACTGAAATGGGTAGATGAGAACAAATTGTTCCAATGACTATAGATGGCTGAAGCTCTTAGAGCTTGACCAGACATTAGAGATAAATCCTGGGCCTTCACCAGTTGTCCTGAGTTTTATCCTACCACTGGACTTGGATGACTCTATGAGAGTGAAACTGATGACTCACTGCAACTCGGCACTGAGTGGATAATGAATCAGCAGACATAGAGACCCTATTCTGTGTGTGTATGTATATATATTGACCTATATTTGTATATATGTCTATATAAATATATCTTGGACATACTAGTAAACAGGGTCTAGAGTTGAGCAGGAGAGCAGACTTCATTGCCTTTGGAGAATTATAACCATATTTTAGGGATCCTGAGTTTCTCCCTGCAACAAAGGTCCACCTTTGTATTAAAAGAATACTTCCAGAAACATTTGGCTAAGATTCATGGAATTCTATATTTTCTAAAGAACTGAACTTGAGGATCCCCCAAAGGACAGTAGAGAGGTACCTGATGGACTTGAACAATTGATAGTAATGGGGAGTTACGGAAGAGTATTTTTGTAAAGAAATGCATGGGGGAAAATAAGATGGACCCATCACTTAGAAAGAACAAGGGATAAAAATATGTAGTCAGTATGGTGGCAGTATGACTTTCTTGGTACTCCAAGCTGCTGGTGCCATCCCTTTAGGTTGCCATCCATCTACTTTGTATTTTTTGTGTATATTATGATTTTATATACATCGTCTCTCTATTACAATATAAGCTCCTTGTGGGCAGGAGCTATTTTTGTTTTTTCTTTATTTCCCCAGAACACAGCATAGTATCTAGAACACAGTGAATACTTAATAAATGCCAGCTGACTGGTCTATTGCAATCCTTGCTATGTCAGGAGAATGTGAGGGAAGCATGTTGGCACCCAATATGGCAAAAGCTGGGTGAATTTTGGGGTAGACATGCAAGACTCACAAATAATGGACAGGAATGGATTTATTGTGATCTACATTGCTGGAGAGAATACTTACAATGATGAGATCATGGGCCAATTAGATTATGAGAGTAGATATACAAACAAAATTCAGTTCTGGTCTTGAAGAATATATTGCAATTATGTGCAAAAATCTCGCATTAATAGTCTTTTTTTCCAATAGTTGGTAAAATGCCTGGCACAAAGCAAACATTTAATAACTATATATTGATTGATAGATTGTTTTTTTTTCCTTTCTGCTGAGAGATATATAATGAGCAGAAAAGATAAAATAAAAATGGTACCAGTTATGCTTTCCCATATAATTGAATGGGAGCTATAATGGAAGCATATTAAAAGATTTTTTTTTTAGTTCCTCTAGAAGCATAAAGATGTATTTGCTTGGTCTAAAAAACTCTTTCTAGGCCCATTCTCTTAGGATGGTAGATTATGAGTTAAGGATAAAAGGCCTTGCTTAAGAGAGATGGCCTCTTGTTTTTATTATTGCCTTCCACATCCCATCTAGTGACTGGCCTATGGCTCAGCCAAGGGAAGTACTCCTTTTTCTCATTGAGAGGGAAGTTCCATCTTTTGCTATTTAGAAAATATTGCTAGACTGCTCTATTGATTGCAGGGAGAATAGTCTCTAAGTTCTTGAGGGAAATGGCCAAGAATAGAATTAAATAGGTTTGGGGGCAGCTGGGTGGCTCAGTGGATTGAGAGCCAGGCCTAGAGATGGGAGGTCCCAGGTTCAAATCTGGCCTCAGACACTTCCTAGCCATGTGACCCTGGCAAGTCACTTAGGCCCAATTGCCTAGACCTTACCACTTTTCTGCCTTGGAACCAATACAGAGTATTGATTCCAAGATGGAAGGTAAGGGTTTAAATAAAAAAAAAAAAGAATTAAGTAGCTTTAAATTGCAATTGCTTAGTGACTATTATTTCTGTTTGTTTTTTTTTTTAAGTTGGTATTTTTCCAAATTACATGTAGATACATGACATTTTGCAATCCATGTTCTCTCCTTCCCTCCCCTCCCTGAGACAGCAGGTAATATGATATAGGTTGCACACATGCTATCATGCAAAACCTATTTCCATGTTGGTCATACTGTGAAAGAAGACATCTGTAGCTTATACTCCCAGTGACTTTTAGTAATGGAAGGTTAGCCAAAAGTTGATTTTAACATATTGTGATGTTCTTCAAACTCCTAGATATGTGCCTTAAATCATCTTGGAGAGTCATATATCTGAGGGCGAAAGGGTGGGGAGGACCATTTCCGTCTGTAAGCTAGAAATGCTTGAATATCCAATTAATGTTACATTAAATAAAATTGGCTCTGGTAGACTTGTGCTAAGAATGCAGAGTAGAGTGTCAATATTCTTTTCTTTCACAGAGAATAACAAACAGCTCCCTCTGCAGCCTGGTAAGATGCCACACCTGTTTGACATGACAGCCTTATTTAGTAGAGTAAGTTCAGGATATAAAACATCTTTTCCTACATGGTATGGAATGAATATATGAAATTAGGTCTATAGAGTTATAAAACTGTGTATACCCTTTGACCCAACAATACCATATTAGACTTGCTTCCTAAGGTCATCAGGGAAAAAGGAAAAGATGTGCTAAATATGTTCTAAAATATTTATAGCAGTTTTCTTTGTGGTGGCAAAGAACTGGAAAGGGATGCGCATCAACTGGAGATGGCTAAACAAGTTGTGGCATATAATTGTAATGGAATATTACTGTGCTGTAAGAAATGACAAGCAGGTTAATTTAAAAAATATGGAAAGATGTGAAATTATGAAGTGAGATGAACAGAAGCAAAAAAAAGACATTATAGAGAGAAACAGCAATATTGTTGGAAGAATGTCTTGTGTATGTCTACCTCAGAGAAAGAACTGATAGATAAAAACAAATGAGACATAGTTTTATATATTCATAAATCCTTTTGTCAAATGATGCCTTCCTCTAATGGGGGAGGAAGAAGGAGTTACCTAGGTATTGTAATGTAACAAACAAATAAACGCAAATAAAAAAGAAATATGGGTTTGAAATAGAGGCCATAATCCTGACCGAGATTCTATGATTCTTTGACTATAGACTTGTCAGAGGCTTTGCAGAAAGTCTGAGATTGCTTGGGGCCTTTTTAATGTGCGGTGTCACATTGTCAGGGATCCAAAATACAGTTCCTAGTTAGAAAACAGCCATCAGTTATGAGAACAGGACATGAACTCTCCTTCCCTAAAGATATTAGAAAACAGATTTCTCATTGAAAATTCTCACTGAGTATGGAACTATGATTGTGCCCTTATTGATGGGGTGTAAGGCAACATGTTCCAGTGGAAGATGCATTGAATCCAGAGTCCAATTCAATTAAATTCATTTCAACAAGTATTTTAATGCCTGCTAAATAAAAATATGGAAAGATGTGAAATTATGAAGTGAAATGAACAGAAGCAAGAGAACAGTATATAGAGCCACAGAAATATTGTTGGAAGAATGGCTTGTGGATGTCCAGCCAAGTACAGGGCTAGGCATAAGATATTCAAAGACAAAAACAAAATGATCCTCAGCTCTCAAAGCAATACACACAGAAATAACTCCATATAACAGCCAAACTGAGTACATAGAAGAGGAGAATACTAATGATCTGGGAGGTGAGGACAAGAGGGGTCCCGTGTTGGAGTTGGAACTAGAGGTGGCAAAGAGCTAGAACATTCCAGGAATGAAGAACATAAAGGCATGGAGGGGAGGGAGTGAGTGTCCTGTCTGGAGAGTAGCCAATCCAGAGGCCAGTTCTCCTGGGAAGGCTTGTGTTTGAGGCACAGGAATGTGAGACAAGTCTGGAGAGATAGATCGTAGCTTGCTTTTGTCTTAGGACCATAGGGAGTCACTGAAGCTTCTTGAAAAGAGGAATAACATTGGCAGAAATGAACTTTAGGAATATCAGTTTGGCAGCTCTGGGGAGGATGGGTTGGAGATGGGAAGGACCAGAAGCAAGGAAAGCAATTAGAGGACTATTGTAATCGTCCAAGAGAGAAATAAATTCAAACATTTCCTCTGATAATTGTGAGCTACATAACCCTGGGCAGTGGTAAGAGAGCTGGATATGGAATCAGAGAAGCAGGTTAAGAATTCTGACTTTGCCATCTGTTACTTGTGTGTCCTTGGGCAAATTACTTAACCTCCTCTGGCCTCAGCTTTTTCATTTATAAATAAGGTGGTTGGTGTGGATCAGAGGCATCAAATGTACTACCCTCAGTTGGCATGCAGCCTGAAACACTCCTGAGTGTAGCCTGAACCAGATTTAAATGTAATTGGGAAATATTTAACTGAACAAATAAAAATGGAACAAAACATGGAAAATATTAGATTTAAATATTAAGTCAATATGTGGTCTGCAAGAATTTTTATATTTGGTTTCGTAGACTCCATTTCTATTTGAGTTTGATACTAGGAGTCAGAATGACCCCTACTATTCCTCCCAGTTCTAAAAATATAATTTGGTAGCATGCTAGATATAATAGGAAGGCCTGCATTTGAATCATGCCTCAGACATTTTAGGAGAACCCTGGGTAGTTCTCATAATCTCTTTTAGCCTCATCTTCCATATTTGTACAATAGAGATGTGAATATCAAATGAGGTAATGTTTGGAAAGTGCTTAATAAACTTTAAAATGTTATATAAGCATTAACAATGAGGAGGAGGAGGATGAAAGCTGTGATCCTATGATATCCTGTCTTGTAGAAGAAATTCTCAGTGGTAGAGCTGGTCTTCATATCATGGTTTTTGCATGTGGCAAAGATGCCATCCTTAGCATTGTAAGCTAGATTCACAACATTACTTGATGACTTAAATTTTGTTCATTTAAATAATTTTAACTACTACTATACTATAGATAAAGTAAAATTTTCAATCAATTTGAACTTTATTAATTTATTTGATCTAGTTGGATAATAATTATTAAGTGATTAATTAATTTAAATAATTTGAGAAAATTCCATTTTCTCTTGAAAATTCTATCTTTCATTTTATCCTTTATACTAAAGGCACTTGAAATCTGGAAGAACTTTATGGAAAAATTATAGGTTATAAAAGCTAATTGTTCAGGGGTTCTCAAATCTGAAACATGCAATAAAATTTGAAAGCCACAAGGGGAAAGAGTGGACATACCCTGCAGTATGATCAGACTTTCACCCCATCTAATAATACCCTTTCTAAATATTTAAATGTATTTAGAAGTAAGTGATATGGAAGAGGCTTTGCTTGGGTTCTAATTCTAGCTCTGTCACCTGTGTGATACTGGGTCAATCATTTAACCTCCCTGTGCTGATTCAGCATCTTCTTCTGAAAAAATGAGGTAGTTGGACTGGATGTTTTCTGAGATCTCTCATCTCAACCTCTGATCCTATGCTCTTCTCAGAGCATCTATGCAGAGGCACATTGGCTTTCCTGGGACATTTCCTTAAATTAGTGATATTTCTTAGCATAACCTATTTGAAGGTAAAAGCAATGACAAAACTTGAGACTACTTAAAATTTAGGAACATTAGATACTTATTTTTGAGAGGGGGGGGTCTGTGGTTAAACTTTTTTTTTCCAATTTCTTATTCTTTGAAGTAAAAATAAAAACACATCTAAAAGATTCCATTATTCCCATGTCCAGTGGATGAGTGACTAACAGAGGAGAGGAATATCAGGAAGTTATAGTCCAGAAGGTAGAAAGAATAATCTTACTTGGCCAGAAAATAAAATTTCTGACCACTTGGGATATATAGAAATGATATGGAAAATCAAAGTATATTCCAATCTATAAATGTTTACTATATACTTAATGGATAGAATACACTGAGCTAGGCAATGAGGGGGATATAAGAAGATTAGAAAGCATGAATAATCTGCCCTTGAGTCTCTTATCATGTGCCTCTGATACCATGATTTGGTCCCTGAGGATTCTAATAGAGATTTCTTGACTAGAGGTGGAAAAAATGGTATCCTTATAAGTGGAAATACCCAAAGTACATACACATGTGACTCCTCAATGGATCCTGGCCTTTATCAATGTGGACACCTTCTCCACCAGCACAATCCATCTGTTCCTTCTTATCTTGTGCAATTCTTACCCTAAGGGTGATGATGCCCATCCAATATGCTGTGATCCTAACTCTCTTGATATTACAAGGAAGCCAGTGTTCTCCCTAGGATCTTTTGACATGACTGGGCCGTTTTCTTTTTCAGGCCTATATCTCCTAGATGATATATTTAACACCATTTCTGGTGTGCACTTTTTGGTTATGAATACTTATGAATGCAGGTCGACAATAGAGAAATGCTCCATTAGGACTTGTATTGCAAATGGTCACTTCAATGGATAATGAATGAAGTGGTCCAGAAATTGAAAAGGAGGAAAAGATTTGGCTGAAATGGCCTTGTGCCTTTAATGATCTCAAGCATCCTCATGAAACAAAGGCCCCTCTTTTTAAACATTAGTATCCTTCCGATGATGGTGTGTGACTATGAGTCATGTAATGCTACAATCTCTGAGTGCAGTTCAGTGGTACAGTGGATAGAATCAGTAAGACTCCTCTTCCCTGAGTTTAAATCTGGCCTCAGACACTTACCAGAGGTATGACCCTGGGCAAGTCATTTAACTGTGTTTGCCTCAATTTTCTCATCTATAAAATGAGCTGGAGAAGGAAATGGCAAACCACTTCAGTATCTTTGACAAGAAAACTCCAAATGGGACCATGGATAGTTGGATATGACTGAAAGGCAACAGACTCTAAAGGATTAAAGATTCAAGTCACACAAAGGACAATGGGGAGTGACTTGATGGACATGAGTAGGTTTTGGGATACTTGCCAACTAAGAATGGCCCAAAACTTGGGTTGGCAGCTGAATCACTCATTGCCTTATCTGACGACTTATCATTCATTTTTTTCTCTTCTTTTTTGATCCCAGGTGCATTTACCTGTCAGTCAACATGTATTTATCAACCATTTACTATGTATTGGGTACTGTGCAAAGTCCTAAGGATATAAGGAAGGCAAAAATTATCCCTGCCTTCCAGGAAGACAGTCCACCAAAAAGTGGCATATACAGATTCTATCCACATTAATCCTATAACATAGAAACATTTCAAGGAAGGCAGCTTGGAAACAAATCCTTTCCTTAATTAAAGGGTGAAGTTTCTAAGAATTAAAGCACTGACTACGGATTCTTTGTCCCTTGATGTACCCTTTTTTCTTTTTAATTTTCAGTTTGAATAAGATATCTTATGAATGTCCTGGATTTTGAGGTTTTTTTTTTTATTTTAAAGCCCTCCAGCTAAGAGCCCTGGGGAGCTCTAACTGTTGTGAAATCCAAATGAATGTGGGGACATGGTCTAGTCCTTCATTTCAGTACTTGTTATTCTGAGAAATAAAGCAAGAAAAAGAAAATGATTCCCCCTGAAGGAAGAGTCTTGTTGGCAAGAAGATGCCTTGATTCCTGCCTATGTGGCTGAACAACAGGATTCTATTATCTATGTAGCTATGAGGCTCTTAGAAAAGATTTTTTTTTTCTAGATGTTAGTGGGAGACTACAGAATTTGGCAACTTGAGGATTTATAATGAGGTTGAAAAAACTGAAACACTATTATCTCTAATAATGAGAATAGTCAGATGATTGGATAACATTTGTTTGTTTTTTTGTCTAAGGAATACTCATTATTTTCGCTAGAGAAGGACACAATAAAATTTCTACCATTGTATCTAATTCTTTCAGCTAAGGTCTGGTCAGAGAAAAGTGTAATGAGAGAAACCAATCAACAATTATTTATTAAAGCCTTCCTCCATCTAAGACATCGTGAGCTGTGAGGAATATAATGATCATAATAACTGACATATTGTCTTCCTGTATAGCTTGCAAAGAGCTTGACATATGTTGTCTCATTTGAACTTTCAAACAACTCTGTAAAATAGCTTTATGAGTTATTATTAGTTCCATTTTGCAGATGAAGAAATCAAGGCCCATGGAAGTTGAATAACTAAGCCATGACCACACAGCTTATAATTCTTAGATCTGAACCTTTGTTCCTTTTCTACTCAGAAATCCAGGTGATCTTCTAAGTGATTCCTTCCTACTTCTTTCAGACTGGATGAAATTAGAAAATATAGTCACTTCCTGGGAGGAACTTAAATACCAGAAGGGGAAATAAGAAATTAATATTTCAAATTAAATAATTTTTCTCAAATACTCAAATGGATTTGTGATTTTATTCATTTGGATGCTCTTGAAAATGATACAGATGGCAAGCTCTTCATGCTTGCCCATCCAGTGTGACTCTTGTCCATGACATTCTACCATACTTATTCCTTGGGTGGGGTAATTTCTGATGCTATCTGGGGCAGCTGGGTGGCTCAGTAGATAGAAATCCAGGCCTAGGGATGAGAGGTCCTAGTTTCAAAACTGGTCTTGGACACTTCCTAGCTGTGTGACCTTGTTCAAGTCTTAACTCTAATACCTAGCCTTTACCACTTTTCTGCATTGGAACTAATACTAAGTATTGATTCTAAGAAAGAATGTAAGGGTCAAAAATTTTTTCTTAGGAGGATGCCAGTGGAATCAGGCAATCCACCTGGCATCCTTACCCTTTCCACATGACTAGCTTATCTTTTTTGTTATATTTCTTTGATGACATATTTTGCTGTGAAGTTCCTTATTTGTTCTGTTGTGACACTGACCTTCTTGCTGTCTCTTACACATGGCAGTCCATCTCCTACTCCAAGCATCCTAGAATTCTCTCCTTCCTCATCTCTGTCTCCAGGCTACCCTATCTTTCTTCATCCTGGTTAAAGTCTCATATTCTACAAGAACATTTGCCAGAACTCTTTAATCTTAGTGCCTTCTCTCTGAGATTATCTTCAATTTAGCCTTTCTATATGATGTTTCTGTGTAACTGTATGCATATTTTTCTCCTCTGAAATTGTGAGTTTATTGAAGCTAGGGACTTTTTTTGGCATTGCACAGTGCTTGGCACATTCTAGGATAAACGTTTGTTTTAGGGGGCTCAGACTGTTGTCGTCTCTCCATTGTCCTCAGTATTATGCCAATTTTTAGTTTTTCTTTTTTCTTTTTTAAAGCTGTGGCTGTGTTCTGTGTCTCAGAACCCTGCATTTAACCACACTGGTGTGATAACTGGCATTAAAAAGATTGACCTTTGTTTATTAGAGAAATTTAAGGTCATTAAAGGAGTTTTGTAATTTCCTGAAGCTAATCCAGCTGAGCCTTTTCCTCTGATGAACACTATAAGAGATAAATGGAAGTTTAATACAACATTACCCCCAAAAAAGTCTTAAGACATTAGGTGAAAGTCATTAAGAGGAAGGACACCTACTCATGGAGTGGTCTCATCCTAGAAAAACTGGAAGGTTATCTATGAGCCTTTCAGTATCGTCGTCATCGTTGTTGTTGTTGTTCAATCATGTCTGACTCTTCCTGACCCCATTTGAGGTTTTCTTGACAAAGATATTGGAATGGTGTGCCATTCTCTTTTTCAGCTCATTTTATGGATGAGGAAACTGAGGCAAACAGGGTTAAGTGACTTGCTCAGGGTCATACAACTAGAAAATGTTTGAGGCCAGATTTGAACTCAGGAAGATGAAGGTACACCACCACTTTGATGCCTTTTCTTGCCCCTCTTTTAAGAACTTCCACAGGGGGGCATGATCACCATTTGTGTTTGAGATAGCTGGTGCCATGGAGCCCATGTAGTATTGGAGAACAAACACTGGATTTGGAGTCAGAGGATTGAGTTTCCTCCTCCTTTTTCCATAACTTACCACTTGTGTTATTGTGGGCAAATCAATTAAACTATTTGGCCTGAGAGCTGGAAGAGACCTTATGGGTCATTTAGGGAAAACCATTCATTTTATATTATCTTGTTAGAACCTTAGAATATTGTGATGCTTTTTGGTTTGTTCTTTTGGTCATTTTTATATTTTTAGTCTCTCTCTCTATATACATATATGTGAATAAATCTATATAGCTATACACATAAAAACACAGACATACTTACATATAACTTCACAGATGTAGGGAACTCCCTGGTGAGGAAACTCCTTCTCCCTCTTTCAGTGCAGATCAGTGACTGGACAGCTTCAAGTACAAAGAAGCTGTGTTTTGCCCAGTATCACATAGCCAGCATCCCTGTCATTGAGGCCAGTTTTCTCACACTATGCAACCAAACTAGGGACTTGGCTAAGGTCACATAGCTAGTTAGGGTTACTAAGGTAGGTTGTTAGCTAGTTAATTTTACTCTTTTCCTGTGGTTTCAATTGTATCTGACTCTGTGATCCAGGGATATTTTTTTTTTGGCAATAAAGTAGAGTGGTTTACCATTTCCTTCTCCAGCTCATTTAACAGATGGAGAAATTGAGGCCAACAGAGTTAATTGACTTGCCTAGGGTCACATAGCTAGTACATGCCAGATTTGAAATCAGTTCTTCTTGAGCCCAGGCCTGGGTTCAGTCTATCCACTGTGCCACTCTGCTACCTCGTTAGCTGATTAGCTATTGTGAGATAGTAGATAGAGAACTGGACTCAAAGCCACACTGACCTGGGTTCAAGTTCTATTTCTAACCCATTCTGGCTGCTTGATCAATGCCAGGCTATCAATTTATCACTCAGAGCTGGTAAATTTGGGCTGTGAAATTTGGCTAAGGTAAACCAAAGGGTTTTATATCTGGGACTTTAGGTTTTACCTAGGAAGCCAACACCAGGTTTGGGGAAGGACTCAGTCCACCTGTGAGTCCTGTCTCCTCAGTCCTTTAGAGACAATCTGGGATAGTTAGGTTAGCAAGGTAGTCAGATGGTTTTGGGGTCTAGATAGATCAGGGAGCGCTTGAGAAGATCAGAAGAGCATCCCCATGAGGGGAGCATAGAAAAGTGGGTGATATTGAGCTTTTTAGAGATAGGGACCCTGTGGAGTTTAATTATCACTTTCCCTAACCTTCATAAGCTAAATAAATTTGGTTTACTATAATCTCAAGGGTTTTGTGTTTCGCTGGTGCTGGAAAGGTCCCTGGGTGGGTTTTCTTCTTCTTTCCAATCAATATATCTCCTTTGGGAGGTAGGTTTCTTTTTCAGTGCTATTCTCTAAGAGACTTTAAGTTGTGAAGAAGGCTCCACCTGTATTGATAGGAGTTGCTTCCCATTCTAAAAGTACCTTATACTAGTGTGATCATGGGTCCAATCCCAAGTCCACTGATGAGAAGTCAGTGTTGTTATGTGAGGCAGCACCTGAAGCAGATGTTCTTGACTCTAAGGTTACTACTCTTCCCTCTACACAATGTCAGATCATCTTCTGATTAGAAAGAGACCAATGTGGGGGAAAGGGATATATACTGCTCATGCAGTGACACAGAGATATGACCCCAATTCTCTCTCCCATTTTTTGCCATCTATACAGGATCTTAAAGACAAAAAAAACCCAAAAAACAAAACCCCAAACAAACACCCCCCCCAAACCCCAACCCTCCTCTAAAGACTGTTTTTTTTTAAAGTTATGTTTCTACATGGAACAGTTGAATGAAGACATAAACAATTAATCAATGAGTAACCAGTCACTGAATATTCCATAGGAGAGTCAGGACCTTTTCCTGTAAGAGGAAAAAAAACCTGAAGTGGAGTAATATTTAACTCCTCTCTCTCTCCTTGTCTCCTGACTTCTGCCTCCAGATACAAATCCCCCTTCGCCGCTGCAATCCATCCTACTCACAGAAGCCAGTTTAATCTTCCTAAAACAGCATTTTAGCCAATGTATTCTCATCCTTGGAAAACTTCAGTGGCTACTGAAGCTACCTATTACCTAACAGGATGGATTTCGAACTTTTTAACCTGGCATTTAAGGTCATCCATAATGTGGCCTCAGCCCACTTTTCCATCCTTCTCTCTACCACTGTTCCCTTACAGAAACTCTGTACTCCAGCCAAGTAAATTTGTTCACTCTTCCCTTAATGTGCTTTGTGGTTTGTGCTGCTGCTCACTCCATTCCCCCTATTTGGACTGCCCTTCCTTTTTTCTTCACTTATCTAACTCAGAAATATATCTTTCAAGGCCCAATTTAAATTCCCCTTTCCCCAACCTACAGCCATTTCAACCTCGTCTAAACTCCTAGCAATACTCATTGCTAACAGAGTATAGCAGAAAGAGCACTTGGCTAATAGAAAATCAAATGGAATCTGGGCTCCACTCCTTGCAGGTAATGGCCTCGAGCAAGGTCATACAATGGAAAAAGGATGGGATTTGAAATCAGAGAACCTGAGTGTGAATCCCAACTCTCTAGGTGCTCGTGGGAAAGACCCTTCTGCATCTCTACGAGTATCAATTGCCACCTGCAAAATGATGAGCTTGGGTTAGGTCACTTCACAGGTGTTTTCTAGGTTTGAGTCCTATGAAGTCAGTTCATTCCTTGAGTTACTTAGTCTTCTCTTCTGTCAACTGGGGACTTTACTTACCCTGCCTATCTCACAAGACTGTTGAAGAATCCAATGAATTAAGGTATGTGGCAGAATGTTTGAAGAGAACAAAATTCCATAAAGGTATATGTAAGATGTGTTTTTAAGGCTGCTGCCATGTGCTTGTTATCTTAAAGTATTTATTCATGTTTAATGACATATGTTTTTGTCTAGTTTTTTTTCAACTAGGTTGCAAATTCTTTGGGACTAGAAAGTTTAGTACCCAGTGTCTAGCCCAGTGGTTTGCATGGCACTGAATAAAGAGTTTTGTTTATTGACTGCTGCATTCTGAGAGGATTATTGATGAGAAAGGGGGTAGAAGTCATACTGCGGATGGGCCTTCACAGTGAAACACTCTAATCTTGTAGCTTTTGTAAAGTTTGTGAATCAGAAATTTCATTTCTCTCTTGTGCCAAGAAATAGAATTTGAAAAGTTACAAAGCAAAAGGGTAGAGCAATGATTAGCTGAGTTAGTAAACGTTGTCATTAAGACCCCCCTCTCTCCATTGCTTCTCTGTTTCTTCCCACCCCATAAGAAAAGATGCATAGGTTTTCCCAGTGAAAACAGAGGCTTAGGTACTATCAGTGCCTCCACAAAACCAAGACAGTTTAGGGGGAATTGTTACCAAATCAAAAAAGGGTTGGTGAGAAAGGTCCAAGAGGTAAGACAGTTTAGCTCCCTTATAGCGTGTGTGAAGGGGAAAAAGTATTAGTATTAATAACAAAATATTAGAAGACCAAAAAGGTAGAAAAGGGTCAGGTTATGAAGAACCTTAATTGTCAGGAAGAGGATTGTATATTTGACCTGGTGGTTATAGTCAAGTTTATTGAGCAGTTAAATGATGTGTCCAGACCTGCTTAAAAAAAAATAAGTTCTACAGTTGAAAGAGAGATTGTAGAGAGGAGAAGCTTGAAGAAGGAGATCGGTTGGAAAAATATTGTAGTACTGAAGATGAGAAATAATGAGAGCCTGGACCGGGATATGGGCTGTAGGAAGGGTGAGGAAGAGACATGGTGAAGGTAGAAATGGTAAGATTCGGCAATGGATTTGGTGTGAGGGGTCATTGAGAAGGTGGAGTCAAGGATGACATGGAGGCTGTGAGTTGGAGTGACTGGAAGGATGGTGATGCTCCTGACAGTAACAGCAACCTTTGGAAAGGAGAGGGTTTGGGAAAAAGACAATGAGTTCTATCTTGAACAGATTGAGTTTTAGATGCTTTGGGAAATCCAGTTTCAAGATGTCTAAGATGCTTGGAGAGGTGTGATTAGCCCTGCAGAAAGACTAGGACTGGATACACACACACACACAAACACATATGTAGATAGGTATCTTGGAATGATTTATGTGCAGAAGATAATTGAGCTCTTGGGAACTGATCAGATCATGAAGTGAGTGGAATCTAGCAAGAAAAGAAGCAGATACAGAACAGAGTATTAGGGGACACCATCCATTGCTGGTAGACATGATATGAATAAAGATTTAGCAAAGGAGACTGAAGAGGAACAGGAGAAAAAGCAGAAAGGGAGAAGTGAAAACCCAGAGGTAAAGGTATCCAGCAGGAGATGATAAACAGGGTCAGTTGCTATAGGGAGATCAAGAAGGGTCATGATTGCTGGAATTTCCCTGCTTAGTGAGGGCCTCTTTACTGTTGTGGAACCTTGGGCAAGTCTAAATTCCCTGGGATCTCAGTTTCATCACCTGCAAAATAAAAGGGTCGGAATAGATGATCTTAAAATTGTCTTTAAGGCTAAATGTCTATGTGTGTTCTACAATATGTTTCCTCTCAGCTTGGCAGAAGCAGGGTGTGCTGAAGGTTCTGGCTATGTCCCATAGCCACTGTAGGAATATTATTAGGATATTAGAAGTTCAAGAATGCCATTCAGACCTGTACATTTTATCTCTCCCCTAAAATACCATTCATTTCTCTCCCTTATTGTATAAGTGGAAATTTTGTATCCTTTGGACTTCATCTCCCAGCATTCTTTCCTCTTCCCAAAATTCCCTTTTCCCTTTCTTGTCTATGCATCTTTGCATTGTTTGCATGTAGTTGAGGTGGCTCCTCCTTCTTGCTCTCTTTTCCACATGGGAGGCTGGTGAGCTCTCTAGGTTTCTCTAGCCTTTTACTTTTCCTTTGCTTCAAGTTAAATATTAATAAATATTATTAAACATAATACTTGGAGTATTGAATATTAATTTTTAAAATTTACATTCTTCAGGTCCTTTGGTGATCCTATGTCACTGTCCATGTACAACAGCCTGAGTATGGTCTAGACAGGGCGTTGTACCCTGAGATTAAGAACCCAGTGGCTCTGGGGTCACTTTTGTGGGGTTTGTGAATTTGGAAGGGAATTTCTTTTTATTTTCACTAACCTCTATTAGAAAATTAACATGGAGGTAGCAAATGAAGGCAGTAAACCACTATTCTCAGAGGAGGTCAATGGATTTCACCAGATTACCAGGGTGGCCCACAACAGAAAAGGATTAGAAAACTCTGCTTTAGACAAAACTCACCTTCCTTTCTATTTCTCATTCTGTTGTGCCCTATATTCCAAGAGTTTCTGTTCCTCACCAGATTTTGAATATAAAACTATCACACTTTCCTTTCAAAAAAAACCTTGGCAAGCTGAGAATTGGCTTGGGAATAAGCTTGAGATCTGGTTAGACATCATTATGTTATAGGATCTTATGGAGAATATAATCAAAAGACTTTATCCCAGCAGTGAGTGAGGCTTTTAGTTCCATAGCGGGAAGATAAAAACATATGGAAAGACTTTACATCTGCTAGGACTGTTAGCTGAAGTTCAGAAAGATCATCATTTATTTGATTTTGAAAAATTATGAGTAGATCATTTGTTAATGTTGGAGGCAGCCAGTATATTCTGTGGGTGCTACGCAGCAATCATTTGAATTGGAAAGAAAACAAGTTGCTACTTGAGACCCTTTGTAAAAGACACATAAATAAACCTCAAAGCATCCGTTGGCACAAGATTTTAAACATTCTCTGCTTCTCCCATAGAAATATATTGGTAATGAAACGAACAATACCAGCAGTGATTTCTTCTTGCCCGGTATAAACTGTGTCTTCCTTTGGGGAATGGGGAGATAGCTGTTGTGTCTTCATGGGATCTAAAATGGGTCTCATTTTAAGTGATTTTCAAAGTATTCCACATATCTTGTTCCTTTAACATTTGGTGCAATAAAATGAAAGCAGTAACAGAGAACTAACATGCTTTTCTTAAACTCCACCTCTGCATACATATAATGCTTTTGAGACTGGAGTAGCCCTGATTTTTTTCTCCTATTCTAAATGGGTTGGGATCAGAGCAGCTTTTAAAAAATGTACATAAAAATGAAGGAAAAGGAGTCTAGAAAAGGGTGTGGAGGAGAGGCCAGGAGAATTTTGTAGCAATCTTTTTTTTCTTCCAGTAGACCTGATTTTTGAGATGTATTGATATTTTTGCACTGATATTTTGATTCAACATCAATTCAACAAATATTTGTCAAGTGTTTTGTGAGGTGCTGGGGGAGATACAGAGTTTTGGGATAGATGTGATCTCTGTTCTTGTGGAGCTTACAATCCAAATGGAGGATGAAAGAACAATATATAATACAAACTAAATTTGTGAACTGTGCAAAATCATGTACTACATGGAATCCAAGGAGGAAGAAGATTGTTACAAACAAGAAGTTAGAGAATTAAAGCCTCATGGTGAGGGGGGGTGTGTGTCATTTGAACCACCCTTTAATGGATGGATAGAAGTTCAATGAGTAAAATTGGGGAATATTTTAGGCTCAGAAAATAGCACGAGCAAAGGAAGAGTAGCAATAGCATCCAGGACACAAGTAAGGCTCAATGGAATTTAGTTTGTTTGGGACACAGGCTACAGAGAGGAGAGGATTATGAGACAAGTCTACATAGATGATATAGCATCAAATTGCAGAGAATTAGAAACTGTGAAAACTCTGAAGTTTACTCAGAGGGTTATAGGGAACCACTAAGATTTTTTTTTTTCACAGAGGAACAACATTACTAGATTTCTATGCAAGGATGATGGGAGTGGCTGGCTTTTGTAAAAAGTAGTGGGTAGGGGAGAGAAGAGAGGCAAAAAGACCCAGGAGGAGGTTATTGCAATAGTTTAGGTAAGGCACTGATAAGAGAGAAAAGAGAAAAGGGAGTCCATTTGTAAGATGTGCCTATCCCAGCTTCCTGTGGACCTGTAGGAAACAGATGCTGGATCTATGAAGTTCCACATTCATCCAGTTTTCACTTTTTCTTAATGTATTTTTTCTTATGTTTCTCTGCAATAGCTTGAAAGACAGACCCTTTCCCAAAGAAGTTACTTTCTAAGATACATATCCTTATAATGCTTACACCCAATTTTAAAACATTTACTTTAAGGGAAATGAATACAGGAAATCTTGGCAAAGGAAATTTCTAGGAGAGATTAGGGGGCCCTGGGATGCTCATATTAGATTCATTGTGTCAATCTACATATTCAATTATTAATTTCAGAGAAAGAGAGAAAGGGAGGGAGGGGTTAGGGACTAGATCACAAGTTGAAAAAGTAACTCCTGTGGTTAGAAACGTGAAAAGAAGATGTAAGTGTGGAGACTTAACTAGCCATGAGAATTCTTTAGAAAGAGGAAGAACATATAAAGAATGAACAATGAGCACAAAAGAGCAAAGAGTTCTGAAATATTGTTGGGAGAGAATAAATATAGAGCATCAATTTACAGTCACCCATACAGGTTACTCCAAGTACTTATGGATGTTGATACCGCATTCCCTTTCTAAAGGGACACTCTAGGTCCGTGTTATTTCTGATCTGACTCCTTCCTCAGATTACTCCTGTAGCAATTTTAGTCTTCACTACCCAATTTAACACTTAATTATATTCTGAAGATCTTAGACTTGGAATGTGATAGATTCTCAGAGATTGTTTAGCCTAATGCTCTCATTTTACTGATAAGGAAATTTGGATCCCAAGAAAGTAAGTGACTTGCCACAGGCCATATAGGATATAAAACAGAGCCAAGATTTAAATTTAGGTCATAAATTTAATTAAAACCATAAATATATAGTAAGAAAGGACCTTAGAATTCATCTAGCTCAATAGTCTCATTTTACATATGAGGAAACAGACCTAGAGAGGCAAAGGGATTTGCTCGAGGGTATACAGGTACCAAGCATAATTTGAACACATATCCTCAGACCTCTGACTCCAAATTTAGCATTCTCTCTATGACATTCTATTTTCTACCATTTTCCACTTCCTCCCCTCCCCGCCCCTCCACCCTCTATGTCCCATTTCTTTTAGTCTCAGCTCCCTACCAGACTAGAGGCTGCTTCAGGAAAAAGACTATATTTTAAACTTGTCTTGTGTACTTGGCCATTGCTTATCTTATGAAATTGCTGATTGATGGATTAATTTAATGTTTCAAAAATAGGTGATGCAGGTTGTCATTGAACCAGTTGATAGAATAAATTTACTTTAAACAGAATATTAAGAGAATTGTTCAGTGGCTGGTTGTGTGAGTAATTTTTTTCAACCTCAAGTTGCTTTTCTTATTTGGTTCTTTATAAATGACCAGGTAATGGGTTCTATCTGATCCAGCCCCTAATAAATTAAAAGCAAATAGCAATAAGGTCAGGTACTTTCAGGACTCATAGCTTCTATTTTTTAAAATAAATCTCTGACTTGATATATGGCAGAAATTATAGGAAACGTTTAGGCGGTACTGAGGAAGTGATCGTGGGAGTAAGTGGTTTTCTATATTCAAAGTACTGTGACAGAGAAAGAATGAGATTAAAGAATGTGATATTACTGTGGTCATGGAAATGGTTTGGTAGAGCTGTGTAAGCAGGAAGATAGTAGCTGTAGTCCTAGTGAGTGCACCAATCTCTCTCCCACTCTAAGGCAGAAAATAAAAAGAACTAGGTTATCTGGTGGGGTGTCAGGCTGACTTATTCTATACTGGAAATAGAATTGTGTTTTTTGCAAGGGGGAGCACAAGAGTTTCAGAGACCTTCTGGTGGAACCACAAAGCATTATTGGGGAGTTTGGTTACTTGTTTAATTTTCTATGTGTGTCATTATTGCCTTGTGTTATATGGGTTCCAGATTATAGCCTTATTTACCGCACTGTTAGGAAACCTCAGGCAGAGGATGCACACAAGACTGTCTGGCATCCATATGTCTGTGTTAGGAGGCCAGTAGGGGTTGTGTCTTGACCAATGGCTATTCTCTCTCTCTCTCTTTTTCAGGTAGATCTGGCTTCATTCATTCATTCATTCATTCATTTATTCATGTTTATTTATTTAGGGAAATTTTTCTTTAATTAATTAATTTAGAATATTTTTCCATGGTTATAAGATTCATGTTCTTTCCCTGACCTCCCCTAAACCCCCTCCCATAGCTGTTGTGCAATTCTACTGGGTTTTACATGTGTCATTGATCAAGACCTATTTCCATATTATTGGTATTTGCACTATGGCAATCTTTTAGAGTCTATATTCCCAATCATGTCCCCATCAACCCATGTGATCAAACAGTTGTGTTTCTTCTGCATTTCTACTCCCACAGTTTTTCCTCTGAATGTGGATAGTGTTTTTTCTTAAAAGTCCCTCAGTGTTGTCCTGGATTGCTACTCGTAGAGAAGTCCATTACATTCGATTGTACCACAGTATATCAGTCTCTGTGTACATTGTTCTCCTGGTTCTGCTCCTTTCACTCTGGATCAATTTTGGAGGTTGTTCCAGTTCACATGGAATTCCTCCACTTTATTATTCCTTTGAGCACAATAGTATTCCATCACCAACATATACCACAATTTGTTCAGCCATTCCCCAATTGATGGGCATCCCCTCATTTTCCAATTTTTGGCCACCACAAAGAGCGCAGCTATGAATATTCTTGTACAAGTCTTTTTCCTTATTATCTCTTTGGGGTACAAACCCAGCAGTGCTATGCAATGGCTACTCTCTTGGGCATGGCTGTATCAGAGGTAGAAGGACAATGTAGGAAGTCAATGGTTTTAAGCATGTTGTATAGTTACACACACACACACACACACACACACACACACACACACACATATATATATATATATATATATATAGTCAACAGAGCATCATAGGACTATAGATTTATGCATGAAAGGGACAGTAAAATCATCTTACCTCACAATACATTGAATTTAAAGTAAGGAACTTATGGCCTTGAGAGGGCAAGTGACTTGTCTACAGTCATATATATATAAAGTCAATTGTTCTATACATATCATTTTGTTTGTTTAGAATTTGATAATGAAAATATTTGGGTAACTTTGGCCCGGCCATTTATATGTGGTGATATGGCAACAGGTTCAGTGATTCTGAGTCCTCCTTTTAGGGTTCCTAGACTCTAGAGGAAACCCACATCTGACCTCTGTAATGGAGAAAGGTTTGTAGGTGGTAAAATAAACAGGATCTAGGAGAGACAGCTGATGTTTAAGATTGACTCAGAGAGAGAGGAGGGGGTTTGGAGATTTTCCCCCTTCAGCCTTCCTTCCTCAACTATGGCTGTGCTCCCAGATTAGCTTTAGTCCCTCTTGTCCTCCTCCCCTACTAGAGACTAAAATGTTTCTTCTTAAGAAGATGTCTCTCCCCTTGAAGCTGTTCACTCACACTTGATTCAAATTTGGGAAAGAATAACCACTTTAAAGTTAATTAATTCAGTCAAGGTAATACAAAGGAATGGCTGGCAGGGAAAAGAATGGGAAAGGAAATGGGAGAAAAGGGGTCCCTTCTCTAACTAAACCCCTTTCCCTCCCTCCTCAAGCTTGGGGGGAACTCAGGCTTTGGATGCCTGAGCCCCTTGAAAGATAATCAGGTTGACTGTGCCCCTTGGCCACAGTTCAGACCCAGGGCAACAGGAGCTGAAGTAAACTTTGAAAGAGATTCAAAAAATGTCTTTCTCAGGTTCCTCTTCAGTAGTCTTTTCAATTGGCAAATGCTGGGGGTAAGGATTTTCAGTCACAAGGAGGAAAAAACGGTAAGTAACCCTCAGGAGAAAATCTTAACCAGCCCTCTCTCTTTAGCTTCTCCAAAACTGAGAGACCAACTGAAATCCCAGCCAGAATATTCTGGTTTCTCTCAACATTCCAGACCTCCAGGAACCCCTCCCCCATGGAGGTGATCAGATCCACACACTCTTCAGCCTGGCACTTATCTGCCTTATTTCACTTCTAAAGAGCCCAGCAGGAGAATAGTTGATTGACGTTGAATTATCAGTGGAAGTTGTAGTTGTGCTTTCATTTTATGCAGCAGTGATGATTTCCTTCCCTGCCTTTAGTTTATGCTACTACCAGGGAGAAATAAAGTAAAAAAGATAAATGACTCATCACCTTGTGTCAAGTATGCTCTCTCTATCAGGTGTAAAGTCCCTTGGCTTAGGGACATAAATGAGAGAAGGGAGAAATTGGAAAACCCATTTCAGAGTAGCTTGTTGCTCCCTCTAATGCCTCTTCCCATTGATTATTCTCCCATGAGCTTTGCCTTCTGAGACTATGAAAGTTGATGGAAAGCACGTCTCTGTTCCCATGTATTTAAAATGTTGCAAGCCTTTATTTTTAAAGATTAAAATTTTTAAATCATTGATAACAGATTTACTATGATAATACTATTTGTTGATTTAACTTGATAAATTTCTATGAGTTGGGGTTTCGTTAGAAAATTCCTCCTTATAATTCGCACTGGAAAAGTTTCCTTGGCCAGTGGTCCTCAGTGATATCACTGTGGCTTAGGGCTAGACAAGAAACAGAAGAGAGAATCGCTTAATATGTCACTAACAGCCTCTGTTATTTGTTTTAGCCTATCATTCAGCTCTCCACCAAAAATTGGGTGACCCCCAATTTTGATTCTTTGGAGATTGAGGCATTCTATGATTCACAGTCAGAGTGTATCACCTGAAAAAGCATTGATGTTTAAAAAATAGACCTTTATTTTCAGGGTGAAGTTGGATTATTGAAAATGCTAGGCAGTTTCAAAAATGTAATTTATCTTGCTATATTCTTCCTATTCAGTTCTGGGCCTATTTCATAGCCATTTACATTGTCTGCCCAAGATAAAGGTATTGATGGAACAGGTCAGTGGACTCCATGTCCCAGTCTAGACAATGGGTATTCTTCCCCTTTTCCCCCCTGTGGATTGTTGGGTTAAATTCTTTGTAGCAGGCATTGTTCTCATTTGGGAATGGAAGGGACAACCATTTCTTATGTATTTCTTATGAGCCAGACACTGTGCTAAACACTTTAGAAAGATAATCTCACTTGAGCTTCACACTTACTCTGAGGCAGGTGCTATTAAGATCCCCATTTTACAGTTGAGAAACATGGAGTAGACAGAGGTTAAGTGATTTATCTAGGGTCACATGGAGGCCAGAGGATCTACAGAGTCCTCTGACTTGATAAGTCTATACAATGTTATATGCTAAAATGGAACAGCTGAAAATCTCACTAGAAGTAATCTCACCCCCATTTGTACTTGACATTGGGCATGTCAAAAACCAACCCTTTGTCAAAATATTTGCTTTTAAAAAGTTTTAAAATGTATTTGTTTCTTAGAGTTCCTAGGTATCTTCTTCCTTCCCTCCTTTCCTTGCACCAAAGAAGGCATCATTTGACCAAAAAAAAAAACAAACAAAAAACCCCAACAAAAACCAAAAAATGTGTATATAAAATTATGTCTTTGCTTTTCTATTTATCACTTCTTTCTTTGGAGGAAGACATACAAAGTCATCCTTCAAACAGTATTTCTGTTGCTGAAGACAATGTTCTCATTTCTCTCTTCATAATTTTATGTAGGTCTTTCTGTTTTTGAAAAATTAACCTGCTCCTCACTTCTTATGGCACAGTAATATTCCATCACAACCATTTGCCATTGTTTTGTGACTCTGTACAGTATCCATCAGAGGGATTTCCAGATGAGTTATTTTTTTTTGATCCTTTCAAGAAAATGTGCACCATTTTAACATATGAATGATAAATACCTTGTTGGAGAAGAGCCTTAAAAGTATTGAATTGTTCATAAAGGTTATCATACAAGATAAATATATATGTATGTATATACATACATAGATATTTGGAAAAAACAAGAAGGAAAATGAAATAGCAAAGGATACTTAAATCAATGATGATTGTATTAAAAAGACTCAGAGGCATCTGGCCTCCAACATGTAGGGTGGGATTCTATTTGTTGAGTATTTACAGGTTGATATGGACAGCACAGGATAAGGTGGGGATGGGTTCTGACATGCATTGTTGCAGAACATCTACCCTAATAACATCATAGATTCACTGAAATGTTAAAGTAATCCCAGTTATCTGCCTAGCCAATCTCATGCAATTCTGAGCCTTTCTTTCACATAGTATGTTTTTAATTCTTTTTATTTTAATGTCTTTAGATTATCCATATCTGAAGACTGCTAACTGGATTCTCAGAACCTTGGAACAGACTAGTTCTATCTAAAAATATTCTTCTAACCTTCCTGTTGGAACTTTTCCACTTGGGAGAGAATTCAAAAGTATGGCGCCTGACCAAGAAAGTGGTTTTGACCTTTCACCTTCTTGAACGTCAATGATCTCAATCAAAGTTTTATATTTTCTGAGTTTGGGCATAGACATTGGGGGCAAAAGTATATATATATTTTTCTGGTGTACTGAATGCTTTCCTATTTCAAACTATATATGGGAACAAGAGCTGAAATTAGACTTTTATACTTTCATAGCTGGAAGGTATCTTAGAAATCATCTAGCCTGATGCTTTTATCTTAGATATGAGGAACCGGAGACTAATAAAATAGACCAGTATGATTTGCCCCAAATGACATGACTAGAAAAGGACAGATTTGAGACTAGAACCTAGATCTGGACCCTTGTACACTGCCTACCCTACAGTTATGCTCATACAGGATAATTTCTAGTGTTGGGTTGCACCTATAAATTACCAGTCTTAGCTGTTTCATTTCCAGTCCTGAAAGGCAGGGCATTTTCAAGTTCATACTTTGGCGGAGTTTTTCAATTTGACATTCTACCTATATGCAATATAGGAAGCATGCACTTTCCTTTTCTCTTCTGCTCTGTTTGTGTCAAAGGTCTACTGTGTCACAAACAATACTCAGTCGGAATGCTTCTTACTGCTGCTTCCAATCTGATACAATGGGAACATTGCCCAAGAACCTTTGTCCCTTTTTAATGCACATAAAGATGCATATTATATTATGTAGACCATGGAATTACATGCTATCTCTTCAGCCATGTCCCTGTTTGGCCTTCATTTATAATTGGTTCCATGTGCTAACTAGAAAAGACACTAACTCCTCTCATGGGATTCCTAAATTAACCTTAATGAGGTGAATACCTGACATGGAGAGACACTTGTTTCAGAGCTATCGGAATTTGGAGTCATTCTTCATCAAGAACATTGCCTCCTTGGTCAAAACTTTTTCCTTCCATATGAGCTTCTTTCAAACTATTTTGTCATGCAATAGTCGGATGCTATCATTATCAATTCAATTCTAAATATCTCTATGTGTTGAGGTCTATGGACTATGGCAAAGGTTCTTAACCAATTTTGGGGCCATGGATCCTCATGACAGTGATTTGAAACTTATGGATCTTTTTCTCAGAATAGTGTTGTTGCTTTAATTTGCAATAGGAGGAAATTGTAAATTTCATTTAGATATTAGTGAAAATAATTGTGTATTTTCATCCAAATGAAATTGAAATTTATTCTTGGACAATTTGGAGGTCCATGAATCCCAGGGTAAGAGCTTCTGCCCTAAAAGTCACAGCATTCTGGTCATCTTGTAACAGCAAAATCAATTCAGTTAAAAACCTTTTCTGTGTAAGGCACTGTTCACTGAATATAAAATCACTAGAATAAAGACCTTGGGAGTCTACATCTTTAATGGCTCAATTGATTTCTTCATTCAGACAAAAAGTACTCATTGGGCCCCTACTATGTGCAAGCAATTACTACATGGATAGTGACAGTTCCAGTCCTTGAGGATCTCAGTATCTAAAAGTAGAATCAGACAAGGGTATTAAACATACCTGTCTATTATACATGGAATATCTGGCACCACCAAAAAGTGCTGGACAGGCCTTCAGTTTCTGCAGTGAAAATGTGGTTCGTGTATTTGTTGTGTGACCTTATTTAAAGGCAACATGAATTCTTCTTAAAAGTTGACAGAAAGATTATATTGATTTCTTGGGGTTTGTGAATGAGAGCTTGTCTGAGAGGACTTCTCTCGGTGTGGAGCATGGCTAGTTTCATCTCGAGGCCTGATGAGGTAGGGAGAAACAGGGGAGGCTGTTGTGGTCTGTGGTCTTTAAATAAAAGAAAAAAGTTTCCAGCCCCGCCATGTCCTGTAGAGAGAGGCATCTATCTACATGAAAGTGAGTAGAATGAAGCAACTGAGATAGCCCATCAATTTAACTAAAAACAGTATCACAGCTATGCTAGTCACTTTTTTTTTTTGCATTTGTCGTGATTCTATTTGTATATCTTTTAAAAATAGGAGCTGATTTCGCTCCTAACAGATGTGTGGAAAAGTCAAAAGTGGGGGTCTTATAAGGATAGATACAGATCTGGATGGAACTTCATTTTCCCTCTTTGTAAAATGAGGAGATTGGCTTTATGTCCTGGACCAATTCATCTAACCCCATCCATACCCAGATTATCCTGGGAAGAGACCATCATTTCTTGTGAGGAAGGTCCCTGTTACCACTAATATCAAAAGCCAGCCAATTGTCACAAAAGAGAGGCAAGCTAGCCTAGCTAAAGCTACAAGACACCCTGAGTGAAGCATAGGAGGTTGCTTGTGCCAGGCAGGCCAAATCATATTGAGCATCGCCTCTCCTCAGACTCTAAGAGATAACACAGGATCCTAACCCAGGAGCGCTGGCAATCACACTGTAGCCACAGATGCTGAAAACTCAGAAAACAAAACAAAACAAAACAAAAACGAACACCAATATTTTAGGCACTGTCAAATAGTTCAACATCAGAAACTGATGGGATCTTACTAATGGAAATGATGCTAAAGAATATGAATTACCACCTGCCTTGTTGTACCATAAGGAACACGGGGCATTTCCATCTGATGTGTACCTAAAATCTCCTAAATGTGTGCTCTTCCTCTATTAGAATATGAACTCCTTAAGAATAGGGAATGCCTTACTTTTCTGTTTGAAACTTGATGTAGTACTTTGCGTGTAGTAAGAATTTTTAATACTTCTTTCAATGGTTTGTTCATTTTCTGATGACCTTCAATGATAGGGAACCCAATCCATTTTTGGGAAAGGGGTGCATAATTGTGTCAACAGAGCACAGACTGCAACTGACGTAGATAATGGCTGAAATTTACATGATTTCACCTTTATCACCCAGGCTCCTTGGGGACCCAAGTCCTCCTAAGTTTTCCTTTAACCTTCCCATACTTCCGACTCAGTTTCACTCTAAGAAGGCAAGTGTTGATGCTATTTGGTTATCTTTTGGCATTTGGATTCTTTTCCCCCACCTTTGTCCCTGAGCATGCTGACATCGGTTCTCTTTTCCAATTTTGGCCCAACTTCTTTATCTTTCAGTTGTCAATAGAATCTTCCCTTATGACCCATTTTCCCCAAAGTCAATCAATCAACCAAGCACCAAGCATTTATTTGTTAATAGTGTTTGCTCTAAGCCAGGCTCTGTTAAGGGCTGAGGAAACAATGAAAAGCTAAAACAAGATCCCTGTTATCAAGATACTCACATTCAAATGGAGAAGGCAACGTGCAAAAAGTTGTCATACAAGATACATTAAGTATATGCATAAGCTAATTGTAGAGATGGTACTAGGATGAGGAAGAAAAGAGAGACTAGACAATGTCTTCTGCAGAAAGTGGGATTTGAACTAGTCTTTTTTTTAAACCCTTACTTTCCATATTAGAATCAATACTATGCATTGGTTCTAAGGCAGAAGAGTGGCAAGGGCTAGGCAATGGGGGTTAAGTGACTTGCCCAGGGTCACACAGCTAGGAAGTGTCTGAGGCCAGATTTGAACCCAGGAATTCCCATCTCTGGGCCTGGCTCTCAATCCACTGAGCTACCCAGCTGCCCCCGATTTGAACTAGTCTTGAAGAACCCCAGGGAAGCCAAAAGGAGGAAGTGAATTGGGGGAACCAACCCAAACATTGGAGACAGTTATTGAAAGGCACCTTGAGGGATATGGACTATTATTTGTGAGAAATATCAAGAAGACCAATGTGAGGGGAACAATGTTCAAAAAGACTAGAAAGGTAGGGAGCCAGGTTGTGAGAGGATGAAAAAGCCAAACAATTCTTTTCCTCTTCTTCCACCAGATTCTCCTTGATATGTATTTTCCAACTTGTAACTCAGGGAGAATATGTGTGTATGTGTGGTGCACATATGTAGATGTGTAGACTTACTAGCCATATACATGTGTGTTGGGGGCACTCAAGTGGCACAATGGATAGAGTGCTCATCCTGGAGTCAGAAAGTCTCATCTTCCTGAGCTCAACTCTGGCCTCAGACTTATTAGATGTGTCACCTGGGTAAGTCACTTAATCCTGTTGGCCTCAGTTTCCTCATCTGTGAAATGAGTTGGAGAAGGTAATAGCAAATCACTCCAACATCTCTGCAAAGAAAACCCCAAATAGGGTCACAAAGAGTTGGACAAGACTAAAAATATGACTGAATAATAACAGTGAGGGAAAATGGAGAGAAGTTAAAGATTACATTGCTTTTCTTTATACAATGCTAAATTCTTCCTCTTTCTACCCATTGGTCCTATTTCTTCCCTTTGAATCAAGCAAAACAAGTGTCTTCCCTCCTTACATTTTTTGTTGTCATTCATTTGTTTCAGTCATACCTGACTCTTTGTGACTCCTTTTTGGGAGATTTTCTTCACAAAGATACTGGAGAGGTTTGCCATTTCCTTCTCCAGTTCATTTTACAGAAGAGGAAACTGAGGTCAATAGGGTCAGGTGACTTGCCCAGGGTCATAAAGCTAGTTATTGCCTGAGGCCAGATTTGAACTCAGGAATATAGGTCTTCCGGACTCCAGGGCTCTATCCCTTGCCCACCAAGCTGCCTCTTCCACAGGATACCTCTTTTTAATTTCTGGGAGAACTTCTGTGTTGGCTTAAGATCTTTTCCTGATGCTAAACAAACCCTAAATCCCTTCAATTGATGCTCATGAGACAAAGTTTTTAAGTCCTGGCTACCCTCCTCTGCATGTGTTAACATCCCTTCTAAAAATCATTCCCAGTTTAGTAGACAGTTTAGTAGATATAACCTGATTAGGGCAGTGGACACACAGTAGGACTTTCACCTCCCTTCACTCAAATGACCTGATTATAGCTTTCTGGATATACAACTTTTCCATACAGCTTTTGTCTGCCATATCTTATTGTTGACTTATTAAATGTGCAATCAACTAAACCCCCATGTAATTTCATGCATTCCACAAATTCATATTTAAGCAACTACTGTGTGCAGAACCCTGTGATAGGTGCTACAGGAGATAAAAACTTTACTTGATATGCTAGTTTCTGCCCTCCTGGGAGCTTATAATCTCTTTGTTATTTACACATATTTCTGTAGTATTTTAAAGGTTTACAAAGTACTTTCTTCAAACAATCCTGTGAGATAGTTATTGTAAGCATTATTATGGTAATATCAACAGATGAGGAAAATGGGGATTTGGCTTCAAAGAGTATTTTATTTAAAAAAAAAATTAAAAATCTTTAAATGACTAAAATTCCATTTTCTTTTTCACCTCTTCTTCCTACCCTACAGGGAGAGGGGGGAAGGAAATAGTAAATCCTTGTAACAAATATGCATTGTCAAACAAAATAAATTTCCACATTGGCTACCCCCATGTGTACATGTGTGTGTATACACACATATATTTACATATATATACAAATACACAAACATAAATCTATATCTCTTTATATATCTAGATCTCTCTATATATTCATTTGCTTCATTCTTTGATCTCCTTTCAGTTTAGGCTTAGTAGTAGTATTGCTGGGTCAATGGGTTTGCCCAGTTTAATAATTTTTTTACATAAATTGCTTTCCAGATTAGCTTGACCAATTTATAGCTCCACCAATAAGCATTAGAATGCCTGTTTTCCCTCATCCCTCCCAACATTTGTCACTTTTCTTTCACTAAACATAAAGTAATGGGTAATTCCACCTCATGGTGGAATCTCCTACTTGCTTTAATTTGCATTGCTCTAATTCTTAGTGATTTGGACCAGTTTTTATATGATCTCCAATAGCTTGGATTTCCTTCTTAAGAACTGCCTGTGGAAATACTTAGAGCATTTGTCAGTTAAGGAATGACTTTTTATTGCAATAAGTTTCAATCAGTTTCCTATGTATCCTGGAAATAAGACCCGTATCAGTAAAATTGATAGCAAAAATTTCCCTCAATTCTCTATGTTCTTTGTAATTTTAATTGCTTTGTACAGTTGTCAAAATGATGCATTTTGTCTTGTGTGATGTACTCTATCCTCTGGTCATGAACTGTTTTCCTAGACATAAAGCTGAACGGTAATCTCTTCCTTGTTCTGATTTTTTTAAGTGACTAGGATTCCCTATTTCCCCCATACTGGAATTGCAGTGGTCACGTCTACCACCACCAAATGACATGAAGTTTTGACCTACCCTGTCTCTAACCTGGGTCAGTTTGACCCTCCTTAGGCAGCCTAGTGGCTGTCTACTTGGGAGTGTTTAACAGTATTAGACTTGGTGCAGATACCTGATTTGTTACAGCCCTGACATACTCTGGAACTCCCAAACTCAGGGGACCCACCAGCCTCAACCTTCCCAGTAGCAGAGATTATAGAGATGCTCTATTGACTCCACCCAATACTTCCAATTTCATTACGATGCACTAAGGACTTGTTATGTGCCAGACATCATGCTAAATGCTAAGATTTTTTATAGACAAAAATGAGACACTCGTTCTTCCATGAATTTAGGGGAGCAAACATGTACACAGAGAAGTAAATATCACATATATGTATATATAAGCATGTATGTATAGACATATAGCATTATGTATATATTTTTGTATTTATATACTTATATCTATCATCTGTCTATCTATCTGTCTCTATCTATCCATCCTCCTCAAGTATGTACATGTGTAACCCATAGCCCAGCACTTCAAGGTCTTGGGGAAAGGTGGGGTTCATACCTGGGTACTAACCCAAGAATGTCCCTTTTTGGTTTTTTACTGTCTCCACTCCTATTTATTCTGGAAAGCCTGAAACGATGATTTGTGTTTGGGTATCCACAGTTAGAGGTTAAAGGGATCCACAGATCTCATATAAGCATTACAAGTAATAAATACAGTTATCAGGTACAGGAGAGCCTTTATTTTCACAGAGAATGCATAAAATGCAAAGGACTCACAGGAGCCCATAAATTCAGAAAACACATAAAAGACTTAAAATAACCCACACAAAATCAATACAGTTCTCCTCCCTTTCCACCTTTGCTTAAGCTTTTAAAATAGTATCCTGAAGATTTATTGTTCTAAAGGGAAGTTAGGTAGCACAGTGGATAGAGCTCCAGGCATGGAGTCAGGAGGATCTTGGTTCAAATTTGACTTCAGACACTTCGTAGCCGTGTGACCCTGAATAAGTCATTTTGTCCCTATTGCTCAGTCCTTCTCTTCTGACTTAGAATCAATATTTAGTATCGATTCTAAGAGAGAAGGTAAGGGTTCAAATTAAAAAGATTTATGGTGATATCCTGCGATTTAGTCTTTTCTGAAAAGGAAATACACTTTGGGACCTTAGCTCAGGTAACACATTTTCCATTGGATAGACACTCTCTAAATGACTCATGGCAATAGCATAGAGCAATATTGAGCTCTTTTGTCCTCTAATGTGGATTTAGTCCCTCAGTTCTCCTTTAGCTTGGGTGTGAATGGATGGGGAAGGAGATGTAGGCAATGATCTCTCTCTCAGAGGCACCCTGCTTGGGAAATTTTCCCTTTTACATAAAAAGGCTGGGTTCTAGGACTTTTAGATTCATAGGTTCAGAAAAGCTGCATTTCAGAATTAGAATTCAAGTCTAGGTCTTCATGAATCAGCATCCCAATCTCTTAACATCATTACCACATTGCTTTTGCATATGATTTTCTGTCCAGATTCTACTTATACCTTTCCATTTCTTCCACAGTGACTAATGCAGAACCTTAAATGCACTTCATATACAGTAGGTGCTCAAATAGATAGTTGTTGACTGATTATTAGATTTCCATTCCACAGTTTATACTTATCTATTGGTGCTTGCTCATTAAATCTTTGGCATTTGTGTGTGTGTGTGTGTGTGTGTGTGTGTGTGTGTGTGTGTGTGTGTGTGTGTGTATATATATGTATATGTATATGTATATGCCAAATATATATAAACAAATAAAAATATTTTAAAATATCAATATAAAATGTATATAAAACTATTTTCTAGGCTAACTTTAAAAACAACAACAACATTAAACAATAATAACTCATTTAAGTGCCTAAAAACACAAGAATATTACAGGACTTTGTCTCCTTTTAGGTCTCCACTGATAAGGGTTGAGTTCCTAAACTTGGATAAATTGTCTTTGTTGATTCATTTCATATTATGAATATTTGTGATTTAAGTAAAATGTATTCCATGCAAAAATATAGAGCATGTTACTTTGTTATTTCTAGTGCTTTTTTTTTCCTTCAAAGATATATTGTAATACTTGCTCATCTGTATTTTTGTGGCATCATTCTAATTAGACTGTAAGCTTAAGGGCTTCCTTTTTGTTTTTGCAACCCTGGTCCCTAGAGCAGAGATTTGCACATAGTAGGTCCTTCATGAATGCTTAATGGATTGGATTAGTTTCTATAGAAAGCATTTTTTGTTAATCTTTTAATAGCTTACTTTTATACAGTGCCTTAAGGTTTACAAAGTATTTTCCTAACAAAAACTTACTATAAAAGTCATTAAATACTAATTAAAATGCAAAACAATGTAAATATTATAATAATTCATAACTCTATAACTCTATGCCTTGTCATGGAAGTCATGCAAGTATTATTGTCCTCACTCTGCAGTTGCCTCCAGTCAAGGCAAGCTTCCTCTATGCAGGGAGGTGATACAGTGAGTTAGAAGTGCTGAGCCTAGAGTTGGAAAATAAGGCACTAACTAGTTGTGTGACTGGATAAGTTGCTTAACCTCAGCTTTTTCATCTGTGCAATAGGAATAATAATACCCACCTGCCTAGGGTTGCTATGAAATGATATTTGTAAAGAACTTAGCATAGTTCCTGGAACATAGAGAAGATTAATAAAGTCTTTTTTGCTTCTTCCTTCCATTTCCAATTCCCTAGTAAATGTCAGAGACTGCATTTGAACCCAGGCCTTGTACAAATTTCAGTTATACCATACTGGATAGACTTATAATACATAAAATTTCTTGTTGCTATGAGGCAGTTTGCTCTCCTATTCCTTATGTACAGAGTTCTCCTTCTGAACTATTTTGGCATTCTTCTCACGCTTGCTCTGTTATTGACTTGCTGCCACTGAGGACAGAGTGCTTCAGGGGCTGTGACTTTCTCCAAAGACTTTAATGGAGGTTTGGAGAAGATAAGATGAAATAGTTGGTTCACTGAATTTGGAACACTACCACATCCTTTTTTGTTTTTATTCACCCCTCCTCCTTAATGTCTCTTTTCTGCCATATTAATGAAGACAGAGACTCTCAAAATTCCATTCCTTGTAATCCTGATGTATCAAAACATAGTGCTTACAAAAATCAATCTTCTATGGGGAGTGAGCAAAATGGTCCTGCAAACTAAAAAGGAAGAGAAAAAGGGAGTTCCATAAAAATGATGTCAACATGGGACTTCAGAGCTTCCAGTGACATAAATATGGCATGCATAGATGTGGTGATCAGTAGAGAAGACATCCAACTATATTTAGACACAACTTAAAAAAACACTAAAATATTCCTTAAATTAAGGGGATAAAATCAGGAATAATTCATTTATATTGAAATTCCCATTTAATATTAGATTTATCCTTTTTAACTCTCATCCTGAGCATTTAATATTTAGTGTTATGGCACAAGAGGTATTATTGATTCAATCAAAAACATTCCATGGTTCTTTACTGCCTATCAAATAAATAAGGTTCAATTTCTTGGTATTCAAGGTTTTTGGTATATTTAATCTGTCTTTCTAACCTTAGTTGTTGTTAGTTGTGTCAGACTCCGCTGCTTTCTCAAACCAGTCTCTTTTCCTTTCTCCTCTGTTCCTTTGTCCATGCTGTGTCCTTTTTGTAGAATTCTGTTTCCACATTTAAAAAGATATCATTCAAATGCCACCTTCTCTTTAGAAGTGATCTTTCTCTACTTAGAACATCAATTATCTACCATTCCAACTATGTTGTCTTTTTTTTTGTGTGTGTCCCTATCAACAGATTATAAATTCCTTGAGTGCTATATTGTCTCTAATTTGTCTTTATATTTCCTTGAGACTGAAAAGTATAGGAGAAAGTTGTTATTAGGATGGACCTGGGTTCAAATCCCGCCTCTGATTTACTAGTTGTATGATTCTGGGATGGTTAATGCCCCCCCTTTCAGCCTCAGTTTCCTCATTGTAAAATGGTTTTATGTTATAAGGTTTTTATGAAGATCACATGAGAGGATGTCTATAAAGTGCTTTGTAAACAGAGAATTCCACAGAGCTGTAAGCTATTATTTTTATTGTTTCTACCCTCATAGGGTGATTTGTGCATGGTTGGCATTCTTGTTAAATTGACATTCTAAATTTAAGCCGATCTGTTCCCACTTCAACAATCTATTCTCCTTTTAGAAACCTTCCCTAAGTCTGTGATTTTCTAACTGGTTTCCCCACATTACTCTAATTTTATTCTATATTTATCTTCCTTTAAGTACTAGTGGTACAGTGGGTAGAGTTCTGGGCCTGGAATTAGGAAGACCCACATTTAATTCCACTCTCAGACATATACTATGTATGATCTTGGACAAGTCACAACCTCTGTTTGCCTTAATTTTCTCAAAATGGGGATCATAATAGCATCTGCAGAGATTGTTGTGAGGATTAAATGAGGTAATATTTGTAAAGCATTCTATCTGAATGCTCTTTTCCTCCTTTTCTCCTACTTCCTTGGATTTTGGACGTAACATTTCAGACTTTTTATTATTTTTTCCCTTGAAAATGTGTGCCACATTCTGAATCTCTAGTCCATCACTACTCTGACAAGAAATAAAATCTCTTCTTTGTTATTGGTATGCTGGAATCCTGATTGGTTCTTCCATTTATTAGAGCTAAGATTTGTGAAGTAGTTTTCCTTAATATTATTGTAGTTATTGTGTAATTGTTCTCCTAGTTGTGCTCATTTCAATATAAATTAATGTCTTCTCAAGTTTCTCTGAATCTTTTTCACATATCTATCTTTATATAGCTATTATATGAATCTCTCACCGAGCATATGTAAATATAGACCATTATTATTATCATTCATTTCTTAATAATTCATTTTGTTCATATGCCATAGAAGGCTTAGCAGGCATTCCCCAGTTGATGGTCATGCCTCACAGTTCCCAGTCCTTTCTTATAACAAATAGTGTGGCTATAGATATGCTGGGTCTTCTTGGTCAAAAAAACCTCGGGTCTCATGTTCCATATTCACTTTCCTAAGATGGTGCCCGTTTTTATTTCTTTACTTCACATATTTGACTGCATTGACCAAATTCAGTTTTCTTTGGCTTTTTTCTCCAGGATAAATTTTTTTACCTTCTGAAGGATTGTTTTTTCTGCCTCAGTGTAAAGGCCATTCTTGGACTTCCCACTTTTTTGAGACTGCCTCAGTTCTCCTTCTGGCTCTCCCTAAGCAATCTTTCCAACCTTTCCTCATGGATTCTCCTAGTTCTTTGGAAGAATAGAAGAGAAAGGAGGATCTAATGAAATGATAACTGGGAATTTTATTTTAATTGCTATTCTCTTATAATAAGAGCTAAAAAAATCTGAGCTGACCTTTTGTGGATTATTTACACATGTCTTCTTGTAGTTCTTTAACTATGACTACAAGGGAGTCAAAGTGAGATGGAAAATAGTCTGTTTCAATGCAGTAGATTTTTATTGCATGCCTACTATGTGCTAGGTATTGTATTAGGTACTGATATGGCCAAATTAACTGCCCAGGACAGTTGCCCATAAAACCATACAATTAAAGCATTTCAAATTTAAATGCTGGGAAAAGACATTTCAATTTAAAAAGAAGTTCAGTTCTGACTAGACCAGTCCTGAACTTAGCACAGGTCTTGCAGAGAGGTCTAAGACAATCTTACTATTTCTTTCATTGCTATGAATATAAAATGAAGAGAAATATACTGTATGCTGAGAGGCTCATTTGTCTGGAGATCTTTAGGGGTTTAGAAACTTCAATTTTCAGAGCCCCTTGGTTTGCTTTTTTCTGGCTCAATGCTGTCTGTGCTGAGTCTTTCTTTATTTTTCCCCTTCTTGTACTAGCGGTCAGTGACTTTATAACCTCCACTCCTTTTAAGCCATGTATATTTCTATCCTTTTCCCCCCTTTCCTCTCCTCATTTTTCCTCTCTCTTTTTATCTCCTTCCTCCCTTTCTCATTATTGTTCATTTCTTTTTCTCCATTCCTCCTATTTCTTTCCTTTCTAGTCCTCTTTTGGTCTCTCCTCATTAATATTAACCCTCTTTCATGGAGTTGATAGGTTGATTTCTTCAGCATAGTAGCTTTGATGTTATGTTATCAGTCTTTGTTTCTCCAGTGTTGGAAGTGCCATGAGCTTCTGATATTGGTCATAGGCATATTCTTCCTTCTCCCTGAGGAGCAGGGAGAATCTGGGGAGACCAAGATTCTCTCATAGAGCCCTATTGAAAAGTGCCTAGATGGCAAGGTTATCAAAGTTTCAGATAGTGAAGCTCCAATGGGAAATGAATTCATTGGGTGATGGAGTTAGGATCCAAAAAAAAGATATTGACAGGTAAGAACACTGAGACAAAACCAGCATGGTGAAATTTTATAGGGTTAATTGTAAAGTCCTATACTTGTCTTTAAAAAAACCCAAACTGCTTCACAAATACAAGATGGCAGAGGAGTAACTAGCAAAATAGCAACTATTTGTTTGAAAAAAAGATCTGGGGATTTTAGTGGATAGCAAGCTCTTTGCTAGACATTAATAGTATGATATAACTGCCAAAAAAGCAAGGGTGATGTTAGGCTATATCAAGAGGCATAGTATTGAGATGGAGGGAAGTAAAGTTGTGTTACCTTGCTTTTGTCTGACCACATCTAAACTATTTAGCTTAGTTCTGTAACTTGTAAAAGGATAATTGAGGACTTTAAGATTGTGTCAAATAAGGATGGATTTCAAAGAACTGAGATGTTCATGCTGGAGGAGGGAAGACTTGGAGTATGGAGCATAGTAACTGTCTTCAAATGTTTTAAGGTCTATTATGTAGAAGAGGCATTAGATTTATTCTGCCTGGCCTAAGGCAAAAGCTAGAAGAAATGACTGAAAGTTGCAAAGAGACAAATTTAAGCTTGATATAAGGAAAGATTTCCAAATGATACTATCTAATGGTGGGATGATCTGCTTTTGGGGGGAATGATTTCCTCCTCATTAGAGGTCATCAAGAAAAAGTTGAATGACAGCTTGTCAGTTGCATTGTAGAGTGGATTTGTGTTTAGGTATGAATTGGACTAAATGGATTCTGAGGTCCCTTCTAGCTCTGAAACCAAGTCAGTGATTCTGTCTGAAAACTTAGAAGGGTTTTTTAGGACAGATGAGTCACCACATAAAGTACATGGCTCATGTTCTAAAGGCTCCATCCTTGTTCCTAGATGTATCTTTCTCTTTCTCTCTTTCTCTCTCTCTTTGTCTGTCTGTCTGTCTGTCTGCCTCTCTCTCAAGGCCTGTTTGATTTTGTATTTGTGTCTCCATCATTTGGCACAGAGCTTGGCCCATAGGTGTTCAATATATATTTTAAACTTTTTTCTTTCAGGTCATTGTCCTTTAAACTTTGATTTCATAATGTACAGAGCCAATGATGTGGAAACTATCAAACTTGAATATGTGTCAGTGGATAAGTCCATATGAGTTGCTTGAGTTAGCCAAAAGTTAGGTTTAAGTAGCTATTGTCAGAAATGTAATATAAACCTGGATTTTCCCAACATTTGCTTTTAGCATCCATTAATGAGAATAAAACTGGACAATGACACCTGGTTGTTTTCTGAATGGGGAACAAAACATATTTGCTCTCATTAAGGCTGGACTGGGGAAGGGCAAGCATTAGACAGCCTCCTTGCTATTGATTTGTATGGACAAGTCCCTTATAAGGGGTGAACTGAAACTGCCTGTGTAAAGAAAATGTGCTTGATAGGTCACAAAGGGACTGAGTCATTAAATGCTACCAAGAAAAAAAATCCAAGGGCTGGACTACAATCTATTTAAAATCCTTAAAAGGATATATTTAATGACAGGAGAGCCTAGGCTAACAAGATGATGGAGACATCTCTCCTGGCTCACAGAGAAGTTTGGATAATTCTCCCCTATCCAACAGGCTTTTGGGACCTGAAGATTTCTCTTCTGGTGTTCCAAACTGAAGTAAGCAGGCTCCAGGAATGGAAATTTGCCTCAAATGCCTCATTGCCAGAGGCAAGACATTATCCAGAGAGGGACCCTTAGTAAGCTCTGCGTTCTTGGCTTTCACCATTAGTCCACTAGAGAAATTCATGGAGAGACTACTACTAGAGAACTGAAGGGCTATTGACTATTAAAGCTTAAACTTTCCCATTCCTTAAACTTAGACCTGTAAATTTTCTCACTGATGCTTCCATTTTGTCACTACTCTCCATGAAGGTAGACAGACAAATCTAGATGAATCTATATGTCTAGAAATAGTTTGTCCTGGGGGAGTTTGAAGCTTTCCTCTAAGTCTTAGAGTCTAAGAAATCCAGAAGACACTTGGCAGCTCCCTCCAAGCTGATACTACCAAGTAGAATAGTTGGCTACTTTTGCAGAATGGAGGTTTCATCAGTTGTTATGGCCATGCTTTGAGGGTCTTTACATCACTTCCCAGCATGGAAAGAAGAATTCTGTTGAAGGAGCTTTCTACTACATTCCATGTTAAATGCAGAACTGCAAGGACCATCCCTGCCCATCAGTTTCCAAGGATTAAAGGTCATCCCAACTCATCCCATTTTCCATCTTTCATAAGTGTTCTCTTTGTATTATGGCTGGCTAACTTGGGGTGTTGTTTAGTATATTGGGCACCCTAAGGATTTACAGGGATGGCAGGAAACGATGAGGTTCTTCAGCAGAAATGAGAGCTCCCTACAAAACAACCACACTTCTGCCCTTCATCTACAGAGGCCTGACTGACAAGTCAACTTTTGCTACTCATTGACCTTGTAATTCCCGACCACTGAATGGTTTGGGGTCAGGCTCACAAAGATTCAGAAGAGTCTGGGAATATTACAGACTTCAGTCTTACCCAGAGGGGAAGAGTCTTAATGAGTACTGGCAACATGTCTTATAGTGGTAGCAGCAAGCATTAATGGATGTCCCCAGGGATGGGACCAACCATGCATGAAAGCCACTCAGTACACATCCAGGGAGCTATCAATCAGGAAACCTTCAGCTTCGACATCTTTGGCTCTCCATTATTCCTGGGTGTTCTTGGGGCCCAGGGCTTGGCCTTGCCTAGTCCCTATTATGTTCCCTGTAGATTGTGCTTAGCTTCCCCCTGTTGACTCCAGCAGTACCTCAGAGTGGTCTTTACCTCTGTCAGCCATACCATCCCAGCCTGAACCTGCCAGTGAGTACTGAGACACTGAGGCTACAATTAATGCCTCAGTGACAAATGCATTGTCCTTCCATAAAGGTCTTATTGTTGAATTGAGCAGACCTGGTCTTGAGACAAGCTGGTTTGGACTTAATAAGTAGAAAGTCTTCATGAGTTCTTTAGGTCAAAATAATTCATCACTTGGTAACCAGCTGTTCTGGTGATGAGTCTCCATGAATTAACCTAATCTATCTCTCATCATTCACTTCAATTCAATTAAAGAAATATTTATTAAGATGTGCTAGGGGACAGATGGATGGCTCATTGGATTGAGAACCAGACATAGAGATGGGAAGTCCTGGGTTAAAATTTGACTTTAGATACTTTCTAACTGAGTGACCCTGGGCAAGTCACTTAACCTCTGTTTTCTAGCCCTTACCACTCTTCTGCCTTGGAAACAATATACAGTATTGATTCTCAGATGGTCAGTAAGGATTAAAAAAAAAAAGACTTGTGCTAAGCACTGAGGATACAAAGACAAAACAATACACCCCTACTTACATTCTATGGAGCATTACAACACATACACAGTTAATTAAATACAAAATATATGTACAAAGTCATTTCAAGTGGCAGGAGGTGAGGTGCAGCAATAACTAGAATAAGGGTTCTTAGTCTTTTTTGGGACCATGGCCCATTTTGGTAGTCTGGTGAAGACAATGGGCATCATTTCAGAATCATGTTTTTAAGTGCATAAAATGAAATATGTAGAATTACAAAAGAAATTAATTACATCAAAATGTAGTTATCAAAATATATTTTAAAAAGGTTTACCAGTTCTGCCAGATTAAGAATCCCTGAACTAAAGGAAAGTGTCATACAGAGAATCTAGCTTTTAAGAATTGCTCTGAAAGAAATCTAAGGATTCCAAGGGGTATGGAATTGAAGAAGGGATGCTTCCCAGGGATAGGGAACAATGTAAACAAAAACACAGATATAGGTGGGAGAAACCATAAACTGGCTGGTTTGGCTAGAGGAAAGAGTGAATATGTATGGGAGAGAGCAAGATGTGATCATTCATTAAGGATATCTTGGAACCAGATTGAAAAAAGCTTTAAATGTCAGACAGGTGTTTGTATTTTGTCCTAGAGGGAACCACTGAAGCTTCTTGGACAGATGAATGCCATCAGACTTGAAATTTACAAATATCAATTTTTGCAGTGAAGATGGATGAGAGAGAGAGAGTAGGTTGGTGACAGAAAGATCTTTTAGGAGGTTATTGCAGTGGTATAGGCAAAAGGTGAAGAAGGCTTGAATTTGGGTACAGATTATATGAGTAGACAGGAGAGGAAGATGAGTCTTCCTGACACCAAGCTCAGCATTCTAGTCACAGTGTTATCTAGCTGCCTAAAGAAAAAGCAGAACTACTCAAATCTTCATTTTCTTGTCTTCTTGGTCAGGGAGAGTCATTTTTGGTTCAGAAAGGACAGAATACATTTGATTGAGACAGAATTGAAGCTCATATGAAGGAGATGAAAAAGTAAGAGAACCCTAGTCATTTAAAATCATTTTAGATATTTAGAATGAGACAAATTATTTCCCAGAGTACATATTGAGAGAAATTATAAAGGCAATGGAGGAATCAGTGTTGGTGTGAAAGGGAATTTTTTTATCTTAATCATGTACTTGGAGTGCTCCACCCTTTTAACTTAATCAGTCAGGAACTTGAGGATCCTTTTGATAAAAGTTAACACCCTCAGAGGACTGGAGGTGGATCCCACAGGCACTGCTAGAAACTTTGATTCCTGAGATGTGACAGGGAAAGTTGATGGGTAGAGAAAACTGAATATAAGCAAGAGCCTCTAGGGCCCTTGGTCTCTCTTTTTGGTGGTTGGGTCTTTGGCGACTTAGACTTTTGGAGGCTCTGTCTTTTGCAGCTCAGCTTGATTAGGCATTTGATTCTCATTTTTGGATTTGGCTTCTGACTTTGGCTTTGGATTTGTTCTGGGTTGGTAGCTTGAGGAGTTTGGCTTTGGTGACTCACTTGGGTTGAAGAGATTCTGGCCAGAGAAACTGGCCTTTCAGCACTTCTCCTGTCTTTGGTGAAGCATTAGGACCTGGATTTAGTTAATTTAATAATTTAGCTAATAATTAATAATAATAATTATTATTTAGCTAGGCAGTATCTTCTACCTCCTTCCTGCATTTCCCCCTTTACTACCTCTATCTTGTTGGAATAAAGCTACTAGAGCTGCTAACAACCTTTTGACTTGAATTAATTATTATAAAAGGCCACCACAACTTTTTTTTTAACTCTTACAATTTGACAAGCCCATTATAATTATTACATTGATGATCTTTGTAGAATCATGGAAAATGGGAGGCAAACCAGAAACATAGGTGGGCAACTGTCCCATTATTCAAAGAGATGAAAAAGGTAGATTTTGTAATTTGACAGACCATTGATCTTGACATTAATATCAGACAAAATTCAAAAAATGAATTTTGAAACAGATGGTTTGGTAGCACTTAGAAAAGTTGTGATCAATAGCAGCTCAGCATGGGTTTGCATGAGATGTGCCAAATAAACCTTATTTCCTTTTAAAAATAAGATTCAAGGACCATGAGAATGTTAAAGACAGTATCCTTGGAGACAAGACAGAAAAATGTGGGTTAGGTGATAGTACAGCTTCATGGATTATTAGCTGACTGAATAATTGTACCCTGAAAAAATGATAGTGCATAAATAATTGCCTAAAAGAAGGGTATTGTGGTGGGACCCAGGCCCTGTTCTTGGCTCTTCCTGGTAAACAGTTTTCTTAATGACTTGAAGGAAGACATGCATCTTAAAATATTACATTGTCCCAGGGACTACAGCTGTGGGCATGGGGCCCTTGGGAAGGAGGTGGCCATGGGTATAACTTGTGGAAAGGAAACTAGACTAACTCTCTTGCCTCACCAAGCAATATTCCCTCTCTCCCTTTAACTCCTCCTTACCCCATAGAAACCTCCCATTTATCCCCATTTTTCCCAATCCAATTTCCTTTCCCAATAAATATTCCAAACTCTGCCCTTTTGGGCTACATACAATTAGTCTAACCCTTCTTCCAATGATGGTTTCAAACAACCATTATATTTCCCTCTCTCCAAGTCCTCTCTTTTTCCAGGATAACCATCCTCAGTTCTTCCAATGGCTTATGTTTGAATCCCTTCATCTTTCTAGCCAAAGTAGCACACTACTTTTTTCATTGCCCTTATTAAAGAAGTGTTGCCCAGGACTGAACAACTGTAGTTTCAGAGTTCAATGGGCCAATTAATTTCCATGTTCTAGAAGCTATGTTTCTGCAGATGCAGCCCAATACTGCATTTTTGTGTGTATGATAGATATATCATTGACTCATACTGAGCTTACAGTCACCTTAAACCCTTGGAATAAATTTAGCACACAGACTGCTAATACACCAGCTTTCCACTCTCCTGTAGACACAAAATTGGTTGTGTGTACTTTTTTTTTTAAACCCTTACCTTCTGTCTTGGAGTCAATACTGTGTATTGGCTCCAAGGCAGAAGAGTGGTAAGGGCTAGGCAATGGGGGTCAAGTGACTTGCCCAGGGTCACACAGCTAGGAAGTGGCTGAGGCCAGATTTGAACCTAGGACCTCCCGTCTCTAGGCCTGGTTCTCAATCCACTGAGCTACCCAGCTGCCCCCAGTTGTGTGTACTTTTTAACTTTAGTGCAGGACTTTATATTTATCTTTATTATATTTCTTGACCATGTTCTAGAGGAATTTCTTCCCTGCCTGATATTCCTCTCCTTCCTGCTCCCCCACCCCCCACAATTGGTGACTGCCTCTCTTTCATAAGTATTTCAGGGGAGGTCCCGGGTTCAAAGATGTCCTCAAATATTTCCTAGCTGTGTGACTGTGGGCGAGTTACTTAAAACCCCATTTGCCTAGCCTTTACTGTTCCTCTGGCTTGGAACTAATACTTAGCATCCATTTGAAGATGGAAAGTAAAAGTTTAAAAATATTTCAGGAAAGCCCTAACATATCTTCAACAATTCCTATAACGTTTTGGACTAAAGTAGCCTTTCTTGGGTATCACTCCCTATTATGTTGTTGGTTTCTCTGCTAGAATCCTTGAAGGTAGGGTCTGCCTTTGCTTTTTACATTTGTATTTACAATGGTTAACATAGAAGTTGGCTTATAATAAGTGCTTAGAACATGTTTTTCATTCATTCCTTCTTTTTCATTCACTATGAAAATACTTTATGAGATAGTGAGTTCTCCATTAATGATAATACCAGTAATAATACTAATATTTATGTGGTGTTTTAAGGATTGCAACACATTTTGCATGTGTTAATCTATTTGACATCATATTGACATCTATTTGAGGTGGGCGTTACTATTAACCTCATTTTATGGATGAGAAAACTGAGACACAGAGATTTTAAGTAATTTGTCTGGCATCACACAGCAGTCAGTATCTGAGGCAAAATTTTACCTCATTTCTTCTTGACTCCAAGAAAGTCCCCACAATCACATGTACCATATCTCGTTGTCATTTTGGGGAGGTTCTGTCAGAGACTGCACAATGTTCAATAGGAGGATTATTTATTAAGAAGATTCATAAAATCACAGGTTCATCCATTTTGGTCTAGATAGTTCCTGCAAATGTAAAGACTCCACAACAGTTCTCAACCTGCCCTTAATTATGTAGGTAGTTTTGCAACCAGCCACACTTTTAAGTTTAACTTGCTTTACTGTCATTTTCTCCCATCTTTTTCTTAAGTCCAGCCAATTGACAAAACAATAAGTCAAGCTCTGATTTATAGCATTTATTGACTTTCCCAGAGCAAATCATGTTAGTTCTGAACCCTTACTCTACATATCTCCTGACTGTGTGACTCTGGAAAATTTATTTAGCTTCTCTGAATTTCAGTTTTCCCATCCACAAAATGGAGGCAATAGTCCCTGTGCCTATTGACCCCACAGAGTTTTTTTGAGGAAAGTATCTTGTAAAACTTGAACTATTCCATCCCTGGGAAAAATGATTGAGTTGGCCTGAAAGGACTGAGGTGGTGCTTAAGGATTAAAAGCTTTCATACTAAACCTCAGGTGACAACTTTTCCTCTGATTATCTTTAAGGTACACATTTTGAGTAGGAAGTAAGAAAAAGAAAAAAAACATAGTATAATATGCTAAGAAATGGACATTTTTAAGACTGCTGTGATTTCATGGACACAGAGATGCATTTGTGCATGTACACATTTTTTTCTTTTGCTAAAAAAAAGCATAATTATGGAAAGACTAATGGGAAAAAGACAAAACAAAGAGGAAACAAAAAAAAAAAAACAAATAACTTATTGACTAGATGGTGCCTTCTGACAGCATAGTACAGTGCAAAGGTGGTAGATTTAGAAGCAAAGAACCTTGATTGAAATCTCTTCTACTGCCTGTAGGACCTTGAGTGAATCACTTCACCCACATAGAACTGTGTTCCTTCCACTCTTAAATGAGGGGACAGCACTAGAAGTCTGTCTCTTTCACTTCAGAATCTATAATCCCAGGATCTTTGTTTTAGACACTATCACAGTAACAAAATTCTAAGGCTAATTCCAGGGAGTACAAGTAACCTCTGTGTCTTCAACGTAAAAATTTTAATTAATTTTTTTTTTCAACAAACAAGAAGCTATTTTCTTTCCCTCTTACTTCTCTATTTTGCTGCAAAGCAAGCACCTAAAGAGTGATATATATATATGTATATATACACACATATATATATGAAAGATTTATTAGCTATTGTTGTGTATGTAGTTTTGTGTAGTTCTGTTAGATGTGTCCATTAGATTTCTCTCCGATTCATTGTGTGTTGGCATTGTACAGGCCTTTTTGCCTGATGGCCAATAAGAAAGGCAACTTTTCAGTAGAAGACTGACCTGTGGATTATGTGTACACTCCACTGCAATCTTAGTAGCCCTAGCTTTCCTGTTAAGGTTAACAGAAGCTGAATGAGTGCAGGCTTGTGGCAGGTGGGATAGACTCAATGTTTCTGAGAATTCTCTCAGTTCCCAGTTCCTTGTAAATGAGAAAGAACAGCTCACATTCTGGACAAAGCATTTCCCCAAACCCCATTTAATCAGACTCAATTGCAGCTCTTTTTTTTTTTTCCTAAGGCACCAAGAAAGGGAAGGCTGAACAGGATTTGGGTATTTGTTTACTTTGCCTTTGGCCTGTGGGGTAACCTGCATTTTTAAGGAGCAATTTTTCTGGGAGAATCAATCAAAATCCTTCATTAAATGATTGTTGCATCCCAAGCACTTTGAGATGAACTAGAATACAGAAACAAAAATTAAACTGTTCCTTCCCTCAATGAACAGAAAAGGGGATGAGGAAGGGAAAATTTCTTGTTGCCCCAGAATTTTGGCTCAGTGACTTGATAGCATGAAAATTTTCCCAATTTTAGTATCAGAATGTGAGAATGATCTTTTAATGTTAATTTATTTTAATTTTATGCTTCATTCAAGTTAATCATTCTGAAAAGTTACTGATTCTCTGTAGGCACTGGACAGTTACTCTTTTGTGTCATTTCTGGTCATGTCAAGTTAACTGTTTTTTATACTTGTTCAGAGCATTTGACTTTTCTTTGATCAGAATGACTTCTGGAGTTATTTACCCTCTCTAAAACCCAGTTTTCAGCCATATGTGGTGATGCATCCCTGTAATCCCTGCTCCTGCAAGAGACTGAGGCTGGTGGATTTCTTTGAGTTTAGGAGTTATTGACTGTGCTAGGGCTTCTGCTGCTCAGTTGTCTGTGCTAAATTTACCACTGGTGTGGTGAGGGAGCTCCCAGGTATGGGGGTCTCCAGGCTAAGGAGGGAAAGTTTAACTCAGGTGAGAAAACTGAAGCATTTTGTTCTGCATTGATCAGTATTGATACTGACACTGTGTGATCGGAGCATGTCCAATCTGTGTCAGATAGGGAGACCTAGAGTAAAATATGTTAGCAATAAGCTAATAATATATATTTATATTATTTTATAATAATAAGTATTGTTTTAATTTGTGGCTTAAAAGGAACTGTTAGTAAAGAGTTAATTTCTTTTTCTTTCCTGAGTCTCATGGAGGGAGGATAACTTTAAAACATTTGAAGCCATCTCTAGTGTTTCATGGATTTATTTTTATTGTATAATACCAAGATTACTGAAGGTATCATTTTAACTTTGTGTTTAGAATGTGCTCAGATTGTTTTATCTAATTTCTCTTACAAAACCCTTGAGAGGTATTTTTTGCTGTTGTCCAGATAGGGAAGCTGAGGCACCTCAAAATTTAGATTAACCAAAACATCTGCACTCAGTGGCATTGCTTATGCCAGAATTCACATTTCCTAATCCCTCTCTAGTCAATCACATTCCCTTGATATTTCTGTTTCTTTTCTTAAAATATACTTTAAAGTTAGAATTTATTCATTTTGATAATGCTATTATTATTTTGCAAATATTCTTCCTTTTGCTACATAAGCACTGTCTCCTCCTCATCCTTTTTCTAATGGAATTGGTTGTTAGTTGTAGGGAACTTAAATTCCTATTAGAGTCTTTTAAAATGTAAGATTGGGGAATTGATGAGGCTTGTAATTGATAAATGAAACTCTGACCTAAGGTACTTGCCTAATGAACAAATGTGGAAGGATGGCTGTGGGAATGCTTCCACTTAACAGGAGAGATTAGAATTTGATGCTCACTCTCTCTCTTTATTAGTCAGGGAACCCAATGCTATTAATCCACTGACAAAATTATCTATCAGAAAAACTCATCTTCCTTATAAGCTCTGAGACTTTTTCTGGTCTTCATGCAAATGACAACCCTTCGATGTACAGCCTAAGTATTCCACAGAAGTTCACTTTGCCTTATAAATGAAGCTAAGCATTCCCCATAGAAAGCAGGTGACTCAATTGCCTCTAAATTGAGCAGACACTTCCTCTTTTCTAACAAATGTCTGTGATCAACACACTATCTGCTCTTGTTAAAAAGGTCTCAGTGAACCTGCAAGAAAGCTTTAGACTCTTCTCAGCATTTCCCTCTGTACTTAGTTCATGCTTTACCAGATGTTAGAAGTGGAGAATACAGAGGCCCAAACTGGGAAGTACACTAGGTTTGCCTCATTGCCTTTCTACATCTCTCTTTTTGTACCCTCCCCCAATTCTCACCCCAGAATCTTTATCTCAAGGGTATGCAGCATTCATCTTCCATGGCCCTTGATTTTCCATGCAGGCTGACCTTCCTGGTTGTGCTCCAGGTTTTGAAATGGTCTATCCTTCCTTCTTTTTCTCCATCAAAACTTTTATTTCCTCAGTGGCATGCTCCTAATTCTTTGCAATGGAGAAAAAACAATTGATAAAACTAATTCAGACTATTATGTTAATGCAAGATATTGGAAATGTCGGGAGAGAGAACAGTAGCATAATAAGAACTTATCTAATGATGAAATTTTGGACATTGTCATCAGCATAGGAGATAATTTTTGGAAAGGCAGACCTTCCTCCTGCCAGTTAAATCACATTTTATACACATCCATTGTCAAATTGGAAAACATTTAGAACTATTAAATAATCAGAAAAACCATGTCTTTAATTAAGGAGAGGGGTTCAGTATAATTTTCTCTCAGGCCTCCATACAGGGTTGCAGGCCACATAAAAGAAATTGGGGGGCTTGTATACCATTTAGGGCACTGGGGCACTGGGGGCTTGGGGATGGGGAAGTATAGTTGATTGGCTTTATGATGGCAACAAAGAAAATGAGGAGTCCTAGACAGGATTATCAGGGAGATGCTGATGCTTTACAATGGACACAAAAGGGAAAGATCCTCCCAAGGACTGGGCTACATGGGTAAAGTATGTTGAATCAAAGGGTTCTAGTGGGACCAAGAAGGGTACTTAACACCTGATGGGATTGTCTAGCTCCACCTGAACTACTTTAAGGTCTACTGTTAAACTGAAACTTGTGAAGTTGGACTTCCCCTCAGGGATAAACTCTCATGTGACAAGGTCAAACTTCAAGTTTTCAACTCTCAAGCTAACTAAACTTGGGGGGGGGGGCTTTCAGATTACACATGACTACAAGTTTTGGGGTTTCCAGATTCTGTGTTGACACTATCTTCTCTACCAATATGTGAGCCTGATGTTGGCTGGGAGAAAATCCTTCCCTTAGATAACAAGTTCTTCTCAATTTATCCTTCTTCATTTTCCCTTTACTTTGTGCAATTCCGATGCCAAAATTGTCTTTCTGTGTTGGAGTAATTATAATGTAGCAGGAAGGAAGAGGAGAAACTAAAGGGGATTAAAAAAAAGCAATTTTTACCTTTCTTGTCCTGAAAGATCCATTTTCAAGTATCAGAGCCAGGCATAGAATTCTTTGTCTACCATGGAGAAGAAGGAGAGGAGAATTATTCTTTTAAATGACCTTTCCATAGAAGTGCCATGCTTCCAAACAAGGAAGCCTGGAAGAGAAGGCAGAAAGCCTCATTTTTAGTCCTTGTTCTACTGCCATCTAACTCGAGTTTCCATGGCAAGTCATATAATTTATCTGTGCCTCATTTTCCTCATCTGTGAAATGAAGGTATTGAATAAGAAATTTCTGAGGTTCTTTTAGGTCTAAAACACTATGATTTTAGGTAAGTGAGTAGCAATGAGGCTTGGCTTCATTTTTCCCTGTTGTATAAGCATCAGAAAAAGGAGGTTCCATGAATTAGCTGGGCTATCTACTATGTACAAGTGCCCGAAGATGATGTATTTTTCCTGGGATTATAGGGAGTGTCTTAATATAAGCAGAATGAGAAAGTTAATATTTTACCATTTTTATCTATGATTTGATGCACCATTATTCTTTAAACATGAATCTTATTTTAATCAGAGGGAGTATTAAAGGATTGTCTGGTGGACTGGGCTATCATCTGTCTAAGTAGAATTTGTCTGGTATAACATAAAATTAAATGTAATTAACAATTTATGAAATGTCATTGGTAGAGGACTTCCAGAGGTTTTGGTCCCCTTACTCATTTTTAAACTTTGTTGTTAAGTATTTTGGTCACATCTGACTCTTTGTGACCCCTTTTGGGGTTTTCTTGGCAAAGATACTGGAATAGTTTGCCATTTCCTTTTACAGCTCATTTTAAAGGTGAAGAAACTGAGGCAAACAGGGTTAAATGACCTGCCCAGGGTTACCAAACTAGTGTGAAGCCAGATTTGAATTCAGAAAGATAAGTCTTCCTGACTTTAGTTCTGGCACTCTCTCTATTGTGCCATGTAGCTGCCCTTTCTAGGCCTAGTTTTATATAATTACAATTTTCTAGCCTGGTCTACTGTTTGCTAATGTTTCTTCCAGGATTGATAAGGCTTATTATGCATTTAAAAATGCTGCAGTTTTAAAAAATTAATTAATTAAATTAAATTAAAAATAATTAAAAATTGCTGCAGTTTGGAGGAATAATCAAAATTCTGTTTTGAGAATTTCTTTTGGAGACCCACTGGTGCAAGGACAAATCTTTTGAGGAGGCAACCAATGACAACACCAAAATTCTGAACCTTCCTTTCTATGATAGATAATAGTCATTTCTCTTTCTGTTTTTGTCTTTTTTGTGATATTTCCTTAGACTTTAACGATGAGAATGAGAGTGTGTGTCTTTGATATTATTCTGAACCACATTTTACCCATTTCAAGAATGCAAGAAGTACCAAATAACAGTGATGTTTGCTTTTCTCATTTAGCAAGTTTTGGATGAATGGTGTTGAAACTGGGGTCATCAAGGAGAATAAGTAATATTGTTTAGCTTGAATCATTGCCCTTTAGAAAGGGTGTTTGTGAAGACAGATTGGTGAATAAATACCTCCCTTAACTTTCTTTTGAATATTTTGGCTGGTAACCAATTAGGACATCAACAATGTCAGCTCAGTAAGCCACAGAAGCACTGTTACTTATGTATATACTTTTAAAATAAGTTATTTTGGACTCAACTGATATATCAAGGATGCCTTTGATTGGTAGTATAGTCATGGAGACTCTACCAATACAAGTTGTAACCCCTCCTTCTTGAATGTCATCCATGTTGTCCTATAAATTCGCTACAATGATGTGCATGTTTGTAAACTTAGTATTCTAAATGGAGATACTAATTGGGCAGACCATCCATTGGTTAGCCTTTTCCTTTGCTTCAGCACTAGTTCATCATTTTTCTAGTCATACATTTCTTTGATGATACTTCTCTGTGTAATTGCTCATTTGTAATGTGTTACACCCTGATCCTTTCTATTGCCCTTTGGGTAGTCCTCAACTTAAGTTATGTGGAGACTATTGTATTCCATGATGCACAGTCACACAACTTCTCCAGAGACATATTGGTATTAAAAAGATTGATCTTTATTTCAAAGAGAGGCTTGAGATCTTTAAGAGCATTGCAAAATTTCCCAAAGGCAATCTAATTTGCTACCTGGTCACCATTTTGAAGCCATGACACCTGCACTTTGGCCATCATCCCATTCCTCCACCTCTTTGTCATTCTACTAGCTCTGGAACTTTGGGCTCTGCTCTAGAAATCATTCTTGATTCTGACAGGTGAACTTTCCCCTTATATTGCCCATAACCAGTCACTTCCTGGTGACAATGTCCAAACATATTGCTCCTATAGTCTTTATCACTTTCCCTCTGATTTCCAGTTTCCTCTAATGTGTTGTTTTCCCTGACACCCAGGACATGTGTTACTCTAGACAAATCATTTAATTGCTCTGTGCCTCAATTTCCTTATCTGGAAAATGGGGTACATAAGACCACCTACAAAAGAGGGTTGTTGTGAGCTTCAAATGAGATATCATGTGTAAAGTACTTTGCAAGTCTTAAAGCCATATAAAATAGTTATTATTATTATCCGTTAATAAACACAATGTACTCCACACACAGCAACATTTAGGTCCCATTATCTCTAGGGAATCCTTCTTCCATAGTAATAAACACTGTTGCAATGATAGCAGAAAAACCAAAGTTCTTTGATAGAAGTCTATGTCCTTTGTCGGGTTGGTGAATCTATCTTACAGAATGAATAGTGAGGTAGTCTCTTAATTCCTAAGTAGATTTCTTGGCATCTATATAGGCTCGTGACCTTTTTACCCTAATGAAATCAGAGCCCGTTCAGGTACTGGGAAATAAAGAAGTCTGAAGAAAATAGTGTTTTCCTACCCCAAAATCCTACTTAGTGGGAAATCCTTCAGGGGAATTTAATACTTGAACAGGAGATCCGGAAGTCAAGGAATTCTCTAGGTGAATATACTCCCTCCTCCAAAGGCTCTTAGATTTCAGGTGCTTCTAAGAGGGACTAGAGACCAATGTTTCTGTTCCGTTATCAAAGCAAGTTGGTTGTGTCAGCACTGTGGGATCCAGGCAGTGCCCAAGCCTCAATTCAGTTATTTCCTATTTGAAAATAACTGCTGCTTCCACATCTCCTTTGACGCCGGCACAGTGTGGTGCTGTGCCAGCAATTTTCAGATGGTTGCCTTGAATTTTTCATTACTGTATAAAACTGAAAATGACCTTTGAGGTCTTCAGTATCTATTTGGTATGTACTTTCTTTCTAATACTCCTCAATAAACAATTTTTGAGCAAGTAAACAATGCTAGCTAACTATTTTACTCAGAATGGAACAGGGTCTTTGGAAAGCTAGTTGAATATATATGCTAAGTGCATTTTAGTCTTTGGATTCAAATTTTGTCTGCCTGTCTGTATATATATATATATATATATATATATATATATATATATATATATATACACATACATATATGTCAAATACTTGTAAGCATAACTATAACAAAACCAAATAGAATCAATGTTAGGAAGTTGCATCTTGACAAGTTTTGCCCCTGTCTTTTTATAGAAGACAATTTTACGATCTCATAAATTGTGGTAATAAAATTAACATTTTGTCATAACTTTCTGAACCTGCAGCTAAACATCTCCAGAATAAGATGATGATCTGAGAGATTTTTAAAGGGCAGACTGAGCTATTGGGATCTTGTCAGTAAATACATTTAACTATGCAGTTTCTATTTGATCTTCTCTTTCTCTCCTCTGTTATGCTTTTGAAAGGAGCCAGAATGATTTCATTTTGTCTCTCTAATTCCTATTCCTTCTTTGTTAGTTTCTTCATTTTAAATTCCCTTTTGAGCAAGCAGAGGCTGTGGCCTGGCTTTATGAAACAATTCTTTGCTGCATAGAGGTGTGGGACCTCATCTCTGTGTCTTCATTGAAATTGTTTGTGGCATCACTTTACTTTGGTCCCTTTGCCGCAGTATCGATTTGTGGTTACTGGCTTCCCACTTCATGATGCTACTCCTATTATTCCTTAAGAAAAATGACAAGTCCTCATTCTGTGTATCCGGTACCTTTTGAGATTCTCATATATATATTAGACTATATTCCTGAAGTCTCCATCTCCATCTGTCTAGCAAAACTCTTCAAGCCAATGCCCATAGAAGCAATATCTTGGCATTTTTTGTGAACTGTAACTCCCCCCCGACCCCCTCCCCCCACCTTTTTGGCACTAAATCTTCTTATTAAGGTTTAAGTTCAATTAAATAGGGAAGAGAAAACAACCACATTAAACTACATCCAAAATAAAAGAAACTGCCTTAAAACTGTTATTTTCACTTTAAGATAGAAATGTGCTAAAGGATTTTGAACCGTAAAAAGGAATCTCTGTCAGTGGCAATGGGCATAGAAATTAACTCACTTGAAAAAATGCGTAGGCTTCATTTAATTAGATCCTTTTAATCCATTACTATAGGGTGTCTCGCAAAAATAAGAATTGACACTTTTTTTTTCTTCTAAAGAAAAATCCTTTTTCCTATATGATATATACAGAAATCATTAGTGCATCAAGGTAATTGTGGTATGTTACAGAGTGTGCATATTGGATTCATAGGAAACATAGAGTGACTTCAAAAAATCCTTGGTTCTTTACTGTGTCCAGTTTTAGCTTCTATAAGTTAGTTAGGAGATAATTGCCTCTTCTTGTCTAACAAAGGATACAAAGATAATGAGAGAGCTGTAGGATAAGTCTTCTCAGGAAAGACTGTGGAAATTATGATTGTTTATCCTAAAGTGTTAGGTGTAAGGCCTTTACTCATATGGAAGGAAGTCCACACTCTCCACATAACAATATGGAAGTGATTCTGGATTTTTGAAAACTATGCAATGGAAAATCAAGCTTTGATTGGTTCTATAATGATGGGCAGACTTTGATTGAAGATGCTTTTCTAAGGACCAGCCTATTTAAGTATGGAAAGATTCATCTGCAATAGGCTGGTCAAACTAACCTTTATATAGGGCTTTAAGGCCTGCAAAATGCTTTATATATATTGTCTCCATTGATCATTATGAAAATCTTGGGAGATAGGTGCTATTATTATCCTCATTATACAGGTGAGGAAACTGAGGCAAAAGTTAAGTGATTTGCTCAATTTCACACAGCTAATAGGTATCTGAAGCCAGAGTTGAACTTAGGTTTTCCTGAATTCAGTGTTCTTTCTATTGTGTCGCCTGCAAAATTCAAAAGTTGGGATATGTGAAGGTGGTGAAGAAGTAAATTTGAAAATATGGCTCAGAAATAGAGTGGCCAAAGCCTTAGAGACTGAAGAGAAGCCTCTTTTTACATATTATATATCCTTTCTTTGAGAAATAAATTGGAAGGTGTTAAACACGGTGATTGCCAAATAATATCACAAACCCCCCAAATTTGTTTTACTTAGGGAGTGACTTTTTCTGATGTGGGATATTCTTGAATCAATGTGGTGCCTTCTGATCTATTTAGCCATGTAATTGTTGATGAGAGTGGCACATGTATGGCAAAAATAATGCAACAATATTCTTCTAAAATTTAATGCATGTAAATCATTTGCTGGCTGTGGGTTATGGGCAAGTCAGTTTCTTCATCATTCAGTGCCCTCAGCATAAGCTTAGCTATATATTGCAAGGAAGTTTCTGAGTCATATTAGTAGATTTTCCTACCTTGGCGTTATCTGCAGTAATGAGATTACAGGTACAGGCTCTACTCTATCTCCTCTGGGAAAAAAGTAAAAGAACCTGCAATAAAAAGGAGGCCAAGAAGTCTATAAAGTACTTTAGTCAGCAAACACTTGACTTATCTCTTCAGTGGAGAGCTATGGCAGCCAAGGGAAGTACTTGTGTAGATTACAAAATCTCTTTGATAAGGATGATGGAATATTATGATGCATCATTGTCTCATAAAACAGAGAGAGGCAATGGAGGGTAAAAGCAACTTAAAGAGAATTGAAGTTAAGCAAAATCATTTGGAAGGAATTTAAGGATGAAAAATGGAAGGTGGACAACAAATAGGGGAAGAATGGAAGACATCTGCAAATATTTTGATATCAAACATTCTTTGCTATCCAAAATATCCACACTTGGACACTAACATCACAATCCTCCTTGTGTTTTGGAAGAGGTAGAAATTGCACTAAAAGCAATAAAGATGGGCAAAGTAGATGATTCAGATCAAGGGTGCATAAAGGAGGCTTGATGAAAGAGGGGCAAAAATAATCATTAGGATGAACATCTTGTCACAGATTTGTGGAGAACATGGATAATATTTACATAAGATGAACAAACAAGACAGATGGGCTAAGATCTGCAATGCTGTAGGGAACATCCACTTTGAGATCACAGATCCATTTGAAAATTTTCATCATTTTTCTATATTGTAAATACTAATATTGTAACATATGTATATGTATTTGTATATATAAATAAATGTATGTACACACATATCTATCTATCTATCTATCCATCTATCTATCTATCTATCTATCTATCTATCTATCTATCTATCTATCTATCTATCTATCTATCTATCTATGTCTTCAGTGAAAGAGAATATCCCACAAGACTGCTAAGTCAATGGCATTGTGACAGATCATGTATACTAAGAACTTCCAAATAGTAAGACCTTTTCAGCCTATATTTCCAAACATCTGAGCAACTTTAAAGCTTCTAGGGCATATGTTTATGTTTATATATATATATATACACACACATTAATATATATCAGATAAACAAAAGAAGTAAACTGGCATAATGACTAGAGGTCTTGCCTTGGTTAGGAAGATCTGTGTTCAGGTCTAGCCTTCAGTACTTACTTTCTGTGTAACCATGGTCAAATCACTTACTTTCTCAGTTACTTAAAAAAAAAAACAACGACCCTGTTAAAATTATATTACAGAAAAATTGCCTATGTGTACCAGGGGAGGGAATTTACATGCCAGGAGTTCTCTACAGCAATGAAATCACAGATGTGGGCCAAGGGGGATTAAAAAATGTTGAAAATGCATTGTATTGTAAGAATGCTCTGGAGAATCATTCTTATTCTTTGCTCAGGGAATAAAAAAAAATTTAGTGTATTTAAACTGTTACATAAAGAATATGGATTAAATACAACATCTAATTTCCAGACAAGATGGTTTGTGAAATGTTTTTGTCAGCTCCGTGCAAAGTGATGGTTATGTGATCTTGTTCCCTTCCCCCATCAGGTCCCCAAATTATAAACTGCCTATAATCTAGAGTGAATTAGCTCAGGCTAATAATCTTTAGAGCACTGAATACCTCAATTAGAAATCTAAAAACAATGGAGTAAGAGGAGGATTCCAAATATGGTTAAGTTAATTCGCATCATCAACCAGAGTGTTTCCTGGAGTCTTAGTGGCTTTCAAGTTGTTTAGATGTTTGGGAATCTGTGCCAGAAAGGCCTTGCTGTTGGCTACAGTTATTACATATGATCTGTCAGAGTGCCTTTGGCCCAGCAGTCTTGTGGAATACTCTCTGTCACTGGACTCTTAAATAGAGCTAGAATTCCATCCATACGGAACTACTTAAGCATATCTATCTTTTTTTTTCTTTTTCATATTCATGTAATATGATTTGTTTGGCCATTCCCCAATTGATGGATATCTACTTTATTCACAATACAATCTGAAGGCAGAAGAATCTCTGACACTAATTGTCAGTGATCCATGTTATTTATAGAAAATCAGAAAATGATCTCTCAGATTTGGCCAGCTAAGATTAGAAGACCATGACTTAGAGCTTGAGGAGACCTTCCATCCCAGCTCATCTAAGTGTCTCATTTTACAGAGCAGTAAAACGAGGCCAACAGAGATGAAGTGACTTGAGTAGGGCAACAAAGCTGCTAATAAGTGGTAGCGTCAGGATTCCAACTTCATGTTTAGGGCTATTTCCACTAGGTCAAAATAGCCTGGAAGGTGCAGAACATTTTGGGGGCAGTAGCTACCAGTCATAACTTGGATCCTAGATATGCATAATAACAATGACAAATGGAAATTTAGATAGAAGGATATAGCTGGGACTACTTTTCCCAGGGTCAAAAAAGGAGTTGTCTTGAGTACTCTATTCAGGAGGGAGGACTATGACTCCAAAGTCCTTCATACAATATCTACACATGGACAGACCCCATCTCTCTCAAGCTAACTCACCAACTGACACAGTTAAATGATCAAGTGCCCCATTTGGTTGGCTGGCTTAACAATATGTTCAAGTAACTTTTCCTAACCCAGAAATTGCTTTGAAGATCTTTCTCACACTAATGATTACAAACTGCTTGGGTGAGTTCTTTTTGAAAATGAACCTGCTTGAAAGCTTGCTGCAGACAAATATGACCCAAAGCAATCTCATGGATTTTACAATAATGAGTGCTGAAATGAAGAGATGGGGCACTCGTTACTACACAAACATTGAAATCTCCACAAACCAAAATCTTGTTAGGACATTGCTTTTAAAATACATCTTTTCAGGCCATAAGCTTTCCCAGTTCCTAATTGGGGGAGAGTGGCAGTCAAGGCAAATGGGAAAAAAAAAAGAATTCCTATCCCAAATAATATACCTGGACCAAGGGCTTTCAAAGAGGGTCCACAGACTTTCCACAAAGAGGAATCCATTATGTCTTTATTTAAACAGAATTGGGGGCAGCTTAGTAGTACAGTGGATAGAGTACCAGGCTTAGAGTCGGAAAGATTTCTGGTTTCAAATCTGGCCTCAGATACTTCCTAGCTAGGTGACTATGGAAAAATCATATAACCCTGATTGCCTAGTCCTTGTCACTCTTCTGTCTTAGAAATGATACTAATACAAAAGATAAGGTTTTAAAAAAATAAAAGAATTGGTTTCCTTTGTAATCCTGTGTATTTTATGCATATGAAAATATTACTCCAAGGTGGGTCTCTGTGGACTTTGTCTGTGTTGAGTCATTTTATTCATATCCAGCTCTTTATGACCTCATTTTGGGATTTTCTTGATAAAAGTTACTGAAGTGGTTTGCCATTTCCCTTTCCAGTCCATTTTATAGATGAGGCACTGAGGCAAACTGAGTTAAGTGACTTGCAAGGATCAAAGTTTGTAAGTGTCTGAGGCTGGATTTGAACTCATGAAGATGACTTTTTCTGATTCCATGCCTGGTGTTTTATCCATTGAACTACCTAGCTGATCTATATATGGGCTTCACTAGGCTGGTGAATGAAATTAATCATATGAACCCTTGGATTGGAGTCTACCAAGAGTCCTGGAAAGGGGACTATGTATTAAACTAGAAGAAGATGTAGTCAGTCCCCTTCTGGTCTGCCAGTAGTTGCAGAGTGGTTCTCTTTGTATCAAGAAGGTATATTTGTCAGCCAAAAGAGAGAATTTAAGTCTCCATAATTACAAAACACTGTTAAGTATTTCATCATAAAACCCAAATGAATTCATTGCCCAGAGTTTTTCTCATAGTTCCTAGAGAGAGGGTTGAAATACTCTAGAGTAGTGAAGTGACCTTTGAAATTAACTGACAGCATCTAGGACCTTTTAATAGAATAACTGTTCCTGGTTTCAGAGTTAGTCACAAAGTATTTTCAGCATATTCCATTGCTTTTAAAAAATTATTTGGTTGCTCGAGTATAGTGGAGTCCATCTCCATGGTGCCAGCTGTGAAAGCTTTTATAGATTTTGAAATCTATCCTGGGTCATTATGGTAATTGCCAGGTATTTGAGACAATAGCCTCACATGGTAATTTATATTTTTATGCTAGTTTTCTCCTTTGAAGACCCTGATATTGCCTCCTATCCCCATGAAATCTTTTGTGAATGGAAAGACTTCTTTGCCTGTTCCAGCTGTAACATTATTGCCAGAGCTCCATTAAAATGATTTGTTACTGTTTTTTCATGTAATGGGTCAGGAGCACCATTTCCCAGATTTATTTGTTTGGTTGTTCTCAACTGTGTGATATTATCTTCTTAATAAGAAATCTAGGTATCTGGTTATTTGCGAACTCTGGTCAGTTGTGTATTTGGAGATTACACTGACAGATCATGATTTTAAGGATGCTGGCCAGATTTATAAAGCTAGGGTGAATTATCCCTCAAGAATTTTTACAACAAAGAAATTCTTAGTTTTTCATTTTCGTTACCAAGACCAAAATGTTGAGAGATTGCACCCAGACTGATGATTTCTTCTTAGAAGGCAAACCTGAGAATTAACTTTTCAATAATTTCTTTTACTTGAGACCTATAAAGAGGATTTGGATCCATGGCAGAGTACAAAGAATACTATATTGTGAATCTGGAGACTTGGGTGCTAGTATTGTCACTGCCATCACTCTAGGCAGGAGATTTTAATTCAGCCATTAAGCACCTACTGTAACAAGGTCAATAGTCAATAAAAATTTATTGAATGCCTACTATGTACCAGTACAATGCCAAATGCTTGGCATATGAATATAAAAAACAAAGACAATTTTTGTCTTCAAGGAACTTACAGTGGAATAGAGAAGACAATAGACAAAGGAAGCTAAAAAGGGGAGGAAGGAGAAGGACTGATGTTCATGGAGTTGAAACCAAGCAGAGCAACTAACGGAAAAAAAAGAGTAAAGGCAACATGAAACGATGGATAGATATCTGGCCTCTAAGCCAGGAAGTTAAGCATGGTATAAACTAGGTGTCAGAACATGTAGGTCAAATCATCATGTCTTAGTCTTAATACTTATATTAATTATGTGACTTTAGATAAGTTAGTTCACCTCCCAAGAGCTTTTAAATGATAATTTTGCAGTAGATAAGTTTTAATTCCTAAATTATTTTTTACTCCACATCTCAAGATCCTAAATTCTAATAGGGGGAGGGTATGGGGCTGAGGAGTGTTTTGGGATAGGTAACAGGGGAAGGGTTAGGTAGTATATCTTCAGGAAATACTTCAGAGATTAAAAGATTATTGCTATGTAATGGAAAGGGTTCAGTTGAATTAGGTTGACATGAATTTATAGTGGATGAACCCAGTCAGAATATATCCCCTGGGAACAATTTCCTATAAAATGAAAGTACTACCTTAGGTAATCTCTAATACCCTTGTTAATTTTATAATTTATTTGAATGTCATTCTGCCCTTATGGTTATAGAATAGAACCTTATAACTGTAATGAAACTTAGCTTTCATCTAGTCTGACCTCCCACCCAGTGCAAGAATCTTTGTCACAACATCTCTGAAGGCCATTTAGTTCCATATATTGAATTGAAAATTATTTCCTCCCAACTTCTACTCATTGGTTCTAGTTTTGTTCTTTGAATCTACATGGAATAAGTTTAATGCTCCTTCCTCCTGTCAGTGTTCAAGTAAGTGAAGACAGCCATAATTTCCTTCATGGATACCATTGACCAAGCTAAGTATTCCCAGGCCTTTTAGCTATTATTCATGAATAAATGGCATATCTTTCCCTTTTTTTCTTGTGGTGCTCTCAGTTGTCAGCATCCCTCCTTAAAATGGGGCACTCAGAACTAGAGACTTCTCCAGATGTCTTACAAGGGAAGAGTATAGTGGAATCATTACCAAACTTTTTTCTGAACTCTGTATTTTTGTTAGTTCAGATTAAAATTCTGTAAGCATTTTATTTATAGAAGAGGGCAGTCAGGTATAATGTTGGTGGTTCATATTGTGTGATGGACAATTTAATGTCCCTCTATCTCTTGGTTTTTGTTTTTGTTTTTGTTTTTTTAAACATGAATTCGTATTAAACCAAGCCTCTCCCTTCCTGGACTTGAGCAACTGGTTTTTTTGAACCTATGGGCAGGATCTATCCTTGTTGAATTTCATTCTGTCTCCCCTGAGCATGCTTTCCTGGATGTCCAATTAAAAAAAGCAAACAAACTACTTGATAAATTAGTCTATTCATGATACACCATAAATTCCTCCTAATCTACTATGGGAATTTGTCTTTGTCTTATTCCCTAATCTTTTCTGAGTCTTCTGTCTATGTTGCCTACTTTCCACAGGAAGTGATGCCTATCCTTTCTTTTTCTATTTTATAGCATTTATTTCTGCAGCTGGCACCTGATAGGCATAATGTTATGTCCATCGTATTCTAATCATACCGGCTTCAGGCGTCATTTTTTTTAAAAAGCCCAACATTTGCTCTGAAGGGCCAGGGAAATATTGAATCAGAAATTCAAATGTATTTCTTAGATCTCCTGTCCCCAGTGCCCTCAGAATGGTACAGAGGATATTAAACATTGTGACTGTATCATTACCTTCCCTGCACCCTCCTTCTTCCACAACAATTTGTGACCCATAATCCTGGTGCTGCCTTGACCTAAAACCATTGCCAGGTGGTGTCAGTATTTCTCTTTTACAACAGCCATGGAGGAGACTGGCCTTTTGGCCTAACTCCTTTCCTGAGTCCTCCAATATCCCAGCTGGCTGAGAAAAAAATAACAAGAGAGAATCGTGCTGAATTGCCAAAAGGCCAGTTGGGATTTCAGAAGAAAATATAACAGGTATGACTTAATCTGCTGATCACCGACCAAAGAACAAGCTTTGAGGAAACATTGTAATAGGATCAATACATGCAGTTTTAGAATTTCTCTTTGCCACTTTCTTTCTCTTCGCCATTTTTCTTAACTCTCACCTACTTTATTTCTGAATTGTTTTCTTACAGGGAGTAGTTTTGGATCTGAAGTCATGAGATCTAGGTTTGAGTCTATCTCCATCTCTCTGAGGCATGCTTATATAATGATATTATTGCAATAATAAAATATAATATAGTATTATATTATTATACAGTGATTTTGTTATCTCCATCTATAAAATGGGGATATTATAATTCTAATGTTGTCTATATCATTGGATATTTATGGAGGGAATATTTTTACAGACCTCAAATCAGAATACAAATGTGAGTTAGCATTGTCTTCTTTCTGCTTTCTTCTGTCTTTATGTTTCTCTTCTTTTCTCCCCTTTCTTTATCCTATTTTCTTTTCTTCCCCTTAAATAACCCAAGTAAGCAATTCAAATATACATTTTTCATGATTCATAGTATTCAGTAGTTTTATTTTTGCAATTTCAGTTCTTTGTAGGATTATAGAACTTGAGTTGGAAAGAGCCACCTTAGTCTAAATGACTCATTTTTAGATGAAGAAATTGAGGTCCAGAGAGGATGACTTATTCAAGGACCTAGTAGTAAATGATAGCATTAAGACTTAACCTGGGCCAAAATAGATGAATTTTTTTTTATTTTTTATAAACAAAAATATATTGAATATAGTAGAATTAAAAAACAATATGTATACTCTATATATAACATTATGGTGGCACAGTGAATAGTACACTGGGCCTAGAGTCAGGAAGACCTGAGTTCATATTTGTCCTCATACATTTACTGTGACTGTTAGTCACACTCTTGGGCAACTCACTTAACCCCTGCCTCAGTTTCCTCATATGCAAAATTCCTAAGGTTGGCATGGCAATGCTTCTTCTTCAATGCCATTTCTATTAGTCAGCTATATTTGTTTTGCTTTGTTTTTATGTGAACCATCTGAAAGCCCCAAGAACTTTGTTAGGGAAAACATGAGTTTAATGAGTCTATAGGTATCCTTTGAAATTAAAGACTCAGGGGATGAACCACCAAAAGAGGCAACTTTTGGGCTGCATTTTCCCAAGATTTGCTTCCCAGGACGATGGCTATTAGGAGCAGACATGGAAGCAGGAGTGGGGGTCATAGGAGGAGAGGATGGCCTCTACTGGTCCTAGAGCTCCTAGGCTCACTTGCCCACTAGCAGTAGGTAAATAAACCTAATATTTGTTCATTTAGGGGCCAATCTGTGATTTCACTAGTACTGACCCAGGTCAGCCATTAATCTGTGACTAATATACTACATAACCTTACATAATATAGGCATACATATATAAGGTATATATTGGATGTTTCAAAAGTCTCACTGCAGTTTTCTGATATTTTTTTAAAAGCTTTAAGTTGCACTAAGACTTCTTAGACACTCTCTATACTATTAAATGAATAACAATAGTAATATAGTGTTAAGTACTATGCTAAGTACTTTACAAATATCTCATTTGATCCTCACAACCTCTCTGAAAGGTAAGTACTATTTGTTCATATCTTTTGACTATTCATCAATTGGAGAATGGCTCATATTATATATTTGACAAAGTTGTCTCTATATTTTAGATATGACACCTCTATCCAAGAAATTGCCTATATTCCCCCCCCCCCAATTTGCTGCTTTCCTTCTAATATTGGCTACATTCGTTTTATTTGTATAAAATTTTTTTAACTTTGATGTCTTCAAAGTTATCCATTTTCTATCTAACAATATGCTTTCTACTAATTTTTTCTCCTATCCAGAAATCTGATTGGTAATATGTTCCCTGTCCTTCTAATTTGCTTATGATGTTTCCTTTTATGTCTACATCTTATTATCCATTTTGATCTTATCTTAAATTGTGTAAAATATTAGTCTATATCTAGTTTCTGCCATACTGCTTTACAGTTTTCCCCCAAATTTTTACCAAATAGTGAATTCTTATTCCTCACACTTGGATCTTTACTTTAGTCAAACTAAAGTTACTATAATCTGTTACAACTGTTGTTTATCTGCTCTGTTTTACTGATCTAATTCCCTATTTCCTAGCCAGTATCAGATAGTTTGATCATTTCTGCTTTATAACATAGTTCAAAATCTGGTAAATTCCTTCTTTTAGATTTTTTTTTCTTTAATTCCTTTGGTGTTTGTGATCTTTTTTTTTTCAAATGAATTTTGTTATTGTTTTTTCTAGTTCAGTAAAATTTTTTTTTGATAATTTAATCAGGATGACATTGAATAAGTAGATTAGTTTATACCTACATCAATGAACTCAAAAGTCTAACCCCCTTTCCTGATATTTATAGGAATATACAAAAGATCTCTGATATTTTTTTTATCAGAGAGATCTACTCCATTTAGCAATGTAATTTGCAACCTGTTTATAATGATGAGTTGTTATCTATCTAACTTAGTATATAAGTCCTAAGAAGTTTTCTGAGGTGTGTAGATATGTTTCATATATATGAATTATATGTATACATACAACTTATACATAAATTTAAATTATATCTTAAATAAAACTCTTAATATAACAGCTTATGTCAATATATGACATTGAAAAATATATAAAATATAAATTATATATTAAAATATAAATAAATTCTATATTAGGTATAAATACATTGTACAATATACACTAAATTACATAGCTTATTAAATGGTACATAATTATATATATCATGTATCATATAATATGAATTTTTATAATATATTTATATATATTTCTTTTTTCATCAGTTCATCAGCTCATCCCTCTCATAAACCTGCCAGCCTAGCTGATAAGAGGGCAAGCAAAGGAGACAGTGAGGCATCATGGTCTTGCTTAAAAGGCAAAGATTTTTCTACTTTGTTAATATACCTTTATAAAATGTGATTAAGTTCGGTAGTCAAGCTTGATGTAATTAATGGGTGACTATCAAATGACTCCAGAATTGCTTTAAAAATCATGACTCTTTAGTGTGTCTATTAAGGCAGGAGCTATCTCATACTCTTAAAGAATATAACTGATTGGAGAGAAAAGAGCCAGGTATGGAAAAAGAACCCAGTCATCAAGATAGAATCACTCCTTACCTCTTAGAGGCAAGGAGGGAATTTCTCTTGATACCCTCTCTTCTCATCCCTCTCCCTACTTCCAATTGGTCATGGCTTTTTGTAGTAGAGCTACTTACCCAGTGGGAGATGTACTCAATGATTTATAGAACAAAAATGTATATTATATCTATCGTACACACACTGTGAGCCCAGTGAGTCCAGCATGAGCCTAGAGGACTTTTGTGAGTTAAAGATAGATTTAAACTCTAGTCATAGGATAATGAACTGAAAAGAAAAGTAGCCCCAAGGAATCTGTGTCCAGAGGGAACAGGCAGGCCTAGGAAGCTCAGGGGTACAACTTACTCAGCAGAGATTCTGTACCCGGGGGGAACAACATAAAAATACCATGGGGGCTAAAAGAATATTGGGTTTCTATCAAGACAGAGGTGTAAATGACCTTGCCCACATGCATTTTCTATATATGTCTGTATGTATTTTCTACTAGTATACTCTTTACATGTACCCATTCTTCCTATTAATGGTGCATGTAGTTGTGGGAGAGTGCATCCTCTGTTTAAAGAGAATGTTTTGTTGCTATTGATCATGGTATGCCATCTCAGCAAATGCCTTGGCTTAGAGTTATTTTCATTCTTTCATTGATTATTAAAGGTAAGCTGTAAATCTTGGGAACTGATATCTTAGTAGTGTAGACCTAGAGAGCTCCTTGACTATTAGATAGTCAGTCTAGGGTCTCAATTTGGATTGTGAGTTGGAGAGGTGGCCTAGAGGGGGCCTTACACATATGTAGCAATATTACAAATAATCTATATCTATATTTATATCTATAAATTAAATTAATACAAAATATAAATTGTTTTTGACTTGTCTGTTGGTTAACTAGCTTTCCGTCCCTTTGTACCAGTGGTTTGATAGAAAAATATGCTGCCTATCCCTGCAGTGATGGGGAGGTGCTGGCTCTTTGGGAATAGCAACATAATGCCTATTTTTCCTTCTTTTCCTGAGAGCCCTGAAATCACTCTAACTAGTTCTAAGTTGAAATCTCAGTTGGAAGAATAGCAGTTACATATAGACAGTAATGGAAATAGGATTCAGCACAATCCTCAGTGTGGTGACAGACACTCTGGAGAAGGAGAAAACATTATACTTTTGTGAGTTAAGCAGTGGAAGATAAATTACAAACTTAGTTGAGAAAAGTTTTTGAGGAATCAATATTATGGTTCTTCCAATTGATTCTAGTACAAAGTAGGCAAGTGAGAGAAGTTGGCATGGTGTGTAGTCTGGGGAGCAAAGTACAGTTCCTGGGATCTTGGGTAATGCAAGGAGAATTAATTTACCTTGAAGTACTTGCTATCCTTAGAGGGAAGGCACCAAGTGAATGAAAGTTCATAGCTGCCGCTTAATTGCAGTGTGAACCTGCAGAAGGGCTTTAACAGTAAAGTTATAAAGGCAGATGGAAGATAAATTTATGTTCTCTATGGAAGAAAATAACACAGATGCTCTTCTCTTAAAAAAATACATCTCCCTACCTTGTTTTATCTGTATTAGAGAGATGTACTCTATATCTTCATTACCATTTACTATATTCATAGAAATTACATTGTGATCCCCTCTTTAATTCAATAATTCAATAACAAGTACTCCCAATGTGCCAGGCATTGTGCTAAGGACACAAGGACGGATTTTATATTTTATTGGAATATAATTTTTTGACTTCTGGTTTTCTTCTGGTGTTATTTTTAGTTTTTTATTTATTTTTAATTAAAAGTTTTCTGGTAGTGTCTCATATGTTGACTACAAAATTATATTTAAAGATAAAATACAGTATTTAGAAGATGGCAGCTTAGCAAGCAGCAAAAGTTCAGACCTCGTGGAAGACCCTTCCTTACCAATACAGACTGAATGCTCCTAGGGCACCGAAATTCAATCTGAACAACAGGACAGAAGCGAGGAATCCTCCTTCTGGACTCAAATCAAAAGGTACGCCCCCCAAAAGCCAGAATCTGAGAATACTCAGGGCTAAGGGGAAGGCAGAGGGTAGGTCCCAGGACCCCTCCCCCACAACCCAGAGGGCTGAGCCCCCAGCAGCAGCGGGAACCTCTGAGTGGGAAAAGGTGCTGGTTTGCAGGGTCTACCTTGTGAGCAGCGGGGCACTGGGCTCAGAGCATCCAGCTTGGACAGCAGGGAGGAAGCCAGGGAGAGACGGGGCCGTGGCTGGGTCCCTCTATCAGGCTCCAGTCTCATCATTGCCTCGGGGCACATCCAGACCAATCCAGTTAAATCTAATCCCATCAGAACTCCTCAGAGTTTAGGGAGGTGGGCAAAGGCACTTGGGGACAGTGGAGAAGCAGCTGGAGAGAACTGGAGAGAGCCTGGGAGGCCCAGCCTTCCAGGAGTCTTCAGAGCCTCAGAGTTTCATACCACATACAGCCCAGCCCAGTTGAACTCAATCCAATCAAAAGCCTCCAGAGGACAGGGAAGCTAACATTCCTCCCCTAGAGACTGTACCAAGAGATCTGACAAAGCTCCAAGAGGGGAGACTGACAGCCCCAAAACCAAAACAAAATGAGAGGAGCAAGAGCACAGCCAAATACAGGGAGCAAAGAAGCGTTAACTTGAGCAAACAACAGAAAAAGAAGAAAGAAATTACAATAGACAGCTTCTGCACAGGTAATGAGCAAAGAGCGAATGAAACAGAGGGGGAGGACCCAGCAAAGGAAAAATCAGAAATCCCAGCGAATTGGATACAGGCTTTGGAAGAATTCAAAATGCAATTCAAAACACAATTAAGAGAGGCTGAAGACAATTGGGAAAAGAACTTAAAAACTAAGATAAGTCATCTGGAAACAGAAAATAGTGTCTTGAAAGCCAAAATCAACCAGCTGGAAAATGAGGCAAAGGAGATGAAAGATGAGGCAAAGCAGATGAAAGATGAGGTGAAGAAGATGAAAGATGACCTCCAAAGAAAATCCAACCAAAAGGAAAAGAATGACCAAAAAACTAAGGATGAAATCCAGTCTTTAAGAACCAGAATACAACAACTAGAATCGAACGACCTCACAAGGCAGCAGGACACTATAAAACAAAACCAAAAGAATGAAAAAATTGAGGAAAATATGAAGCATCTCATTCACAAAACAGAGGATTTAGAAAATCGTTCAAGGAGAGACAATTTAAGGATTATTGGCCTACCAGAAGACCATGACAAAAGAAAAAGCCTGGACATTATATTACAGGAAATTATTAAAGAAAACTGCCCTGAAATCCTTGAACAAGAGGGAAAAGTGGATATTGATAGAATCCACAGATCACCTCCTGTACTTAATCCCCAACTGACAACACCCAGGAATGTTATAGCCAAATTCAAGAACTATAAGACCAAAGAAAAGATATTACAAGCTGCCAAGAAGAAGTCATTCAGATACCAAGGAACCACAGTGAGGATAACTCAGGATCAGGCTGCATCTACAATGAAAAAAAGAATAGCATGGAATACGATATTCCGGAAAGCAAGGGAACTAGGTCTACAACCAAGAATCAACTACCCAGCAAAACTGACTATATTCTTACAGGGGAAAGTATGGTCATTTAACAAAATAGAAGAATTTCAAGAATTTGTAAATAAAAGACCAGACCTGAACAGAAAATTTGATATCCAAGCACAGAACTCAAAAGAATCATCAAAAGGTAATTAAAAAAGAGAGGAAAAAAGAAAAACAAAAACAAAAAAAATTTAAGAGACTCAATAAGTTAAAATGATATGTATCCCTATAAGAAAAGAGGTCATTGGTAACTCTTAAAAACTGTTGTTATTACCTGGGCAGCAAAAAGAAGTATACTTAGAGGGAACAGCAACAAACTGTATAGGATGAAAGGACAAAACAAAATTGGTATATAGATATATGCATGCAAAAATACATACGCATGAGTATGCATATATATGTATACATATATATATATATAACTAGAGCTTAAAATAGGTTAATACTAAGAGAAATGGAAAAGAAACAAATGGGGGTAAATTTATATGTCATAAAGAAGCTCCTGGTGGGAGGGGGGAGAAATTCAATACACTGGAAGGGTAAAGAGGTCAGAGACAGGAAATACTCAACTTACGTGCTTTGAAAGTGACTCAAAGAGGGAAAAACAATCCAATCCATTGGGGGCAGAGAATAGATTTGCACCCTATAGGGGAGTAGAAGGGGAACAAATGGCCTGGTGGGGAGGGAAGCAGTACAAGAGAGGGAGGGAGAGGGGGGGTTAATTAAATTTTTTTTTAATTAAACATTTTTTAAATTTTTTTTTAAATTTATTTTTTAAATTTAAATTTAAATTTAAAAAAATTTTAAAAAAGAGGGAAAATAAGGGGGGGATAAATAGGGAGGGGGAGAAAGGGAAGAAAAATAAGGGTGGAAACAAGGGGGACTGTTCAAAAGCAAACATTGGTGTAGAAGGAAATAGTGAAAGAAGAAAAGGCAGAACAAGGAATAGAAATCAAAATGCTGGGAAATACACAGCTAGTAATCATAACTCGGAATGTGAATGGAATGAACTCACCCATAAAATGCAAGCGAATAGCAGAGTGGATTAGAGTCCAAAACCCTACCATATGCTGTCTACAAGAAACACATATGAGAAAGGTAGATACACATAGGGTGAAAGTAAGAGGGTGGAGCCAAATCTGTTGGGCATCAACTGACAAAAAGAAGGCAGGAGTCACAATCATGATATCCAACAAAGCCAAAGTAAAAATAAAACTAGTTAAAAGAGATAGGGAAGGTAATTACATCCTGATAAAAGGCAGTATAGACAGTGAGGAAATATCTGTACTCAACATGTATGCACCAAATGGCATAGCATCCAAATTTCTAAAGGAGAAAATAGAGGAACTCAAGGATGAAATAGATAGAAAAACTATACTAGTGAGAGACCTGAACCTTCCTCTATCTGAACTAGATAAATCAAACCAAAAAATAAATAAGAAAGAGGTAAGAGAAGTGAATGAAATCTTAGAAAAATTAGAGTTAGTAGACATGTGGAGAAAAATAAATAGGGACAAAAAGAAATATACCTTCTTTTCTGCAGCACATGGTACATTCACAAAAATTGACCATGTATTAGGGCATAAAAACATTGCAAACAAGTGCAAAAGAGCAGAAGTAATAAATGCAACTTTCTCAGATCACAATGCAATGAAAATAATAATTAGTAAGGGAACATGAAGAGATAAATCAAAAATTAATTGGAAATTAAACAATATGATTCTCCAAAACCAGTTCATTAAAGAACAAATCATAGAAACAATTAATAACTTCATTGAAGAAAATGACAATGATGAGACATCCTTTCAAACCCTATGGGATGCAGCCAAAGCAGTACTCAGGGGGAAATTTATATCCTTGAGTTCATATATTAACAAATTAAGAAGGGCAGAGGTCAATGAATTGGGCATGCAAATTAAAAAATTAGAAAGTGAACAAATTAAAAATCCTCAGATGAAGACTAAATTAGAGATCCTAAAACTCAAAGGAGAAATTAATAAAATTGAAAGTCAAAGAACTATTGATTTAATAAATAAGACTAGAAGCTGGTACTTTGAAAAAACAAATAAAATAGACAAAGTACTAGTCAGTCTAATTAAAAAAAGGAAAGAAATAAACCAAATTGACAGTATCCAAGATGAAAAAGGAGACCTCACCTCTAGTGAAGAGGAAATTAAGGCAATCATTAAAAACTACTATGCCAAATTATATGGCAACAAATATGGCAATCTAGGTGATATGGATGAATACTTACAAAAATATAAATTGCCTAGAATAAAATAGGAAGAAATAAATTACCTTAGCAACCCCATTTCAGAAAAAGAAATTGAACAAGCCATCAAAGAACTCCCTAAGAAAAAATCCCCAGGTCGAGATGGATTCACAAATGAATTCTATCAAACATTCAAAGAACAAATGAATTCTATCAAACATTCAAAGAACAACTAATCCCAATATTAAACAAACTATTTGACAGAATAGGCCAAGAAGGAGTTCTACCAAATTCATTCTATAACACAAACATGGTACTGATCCCAAAGCCAGGCAGGTCAAAAACAGAGAAAGAAAACTATAGACCAATCTTCCTAATGAATATAGATGCAAAAATCTTAAATAGGATACTAGCAAAAAGACTCCAGCAAGTCATCACAAGGGTCATCCACTATGACCAGGCAGGATTCATACCAGGAATGCAAGGATGGTTCAATATTAGGAAAACCATACACATAATTGACCATATTAACAAGGAAACTGACAAAAATCACATGATTATCTCAATAGATGCAGAAAAAGCCTTTGATAAAATACAACACCCATTCCTATTGAAAACACTAGAAAGTATAGGACTAGCAGGGCCTTTCTTAAAAATAATAAACAGTATATATCTAAAACCATCAGCAAACATCATCTGCAATGAGGATAAACTAGAAGCCTTTCCAATAAGATCAGGAGTAAAACAAGGATGCCCATTATCACCTCTATTATTTAACATTGTACTAGAAACACTAGCAGTAGCAATTAGAGAAGAAAAAGAAATTGAAGGTATTAAAATTGGAAATGAGGAGACCAAGCTATCACTCTTTGCAGATGATATGATGGTTTACTTAAGGAATCCTAGAGAATCAACCAAAAAGTTACTCAAAATAATCAACAACTTTAGCAAAGTTGCAGGATACAAAATAAACCCGCATAAGTCATCAGCATTTCTATATATCTCTAACCCATTTCAGCAGCAAGAAGTAGAAAGTGAAATACCGTTCAAAATCACCGTAGACAATATAAAATTCTTAGGAATCTATCTGCTGAGACAAACACAGGAACTATATGAACTCAACTACAAAACACTTTTCACACAGCTAAAACTAGATCTAAACAATTGGAAAAACATTGATTGCTCATGGGTGGGATTAGCTAACATAATAAAAATGACAATCCTACCCAAATTAATTTACTTATTTAGTGCCATACCCATTGAACTACCAAAAAACTTCTTTACTGAATTAGGAAAAAAACATAACTAAGTTCATTTGGAAGAACAAAAGATCAAGGATATCCAGGGAAATCATGAAAAAAAAAAATGCAAAGGAAGGAGGACTTGCAGTCCCAGATCTCATACTATACTATAAAGCAGTGGTTATCAGAACAATTTGGTACTGGCTAAGAGACAGAAAGGAGGATTAGTGGAATAGACTTGGAGTAAATGATCTCAGCAAGACAGTTTATGACAAACCCAAAGACCCCAGCTTTTGGGACAAAAATCCACTATTTGATAAAAACTGCTGGGAAAACTGGAAGACAGTGTGGGAGAGATTAGGTTTGGATCAACACCTCACACTCCACACCAAGATAAATTCAGAATGGGTGAATGACTTGAACATAAAGAAGGAAACTATAAGTAAATTAGGTGAACACAGAATAGTATACATGTCAGACCTTTGGGAAGGGAAAGATTTTAAAACCAAGCAAGACTTAGAAAGAGTCACAAAATGTAAAATAAATAATTTTGACCAAATCAAATTAAAAAGTTTTTGTACAAACAAAACCAATGTAACTAAAATCAGAAGGGTAGCAACAAATTGGGAAACAATCTTCATAAGAACCTCTGACAAAGGTTTAATTACTCATATTTACAAAGAGATAAATCAATTGTACAAAAAATCAAGCCATTCTCCAATTGATAAATGAGCAAGGGACATGAACAGGCAGTTCTCAGCCAAAGAAATCAAAACTATTAATAAGCACATGAAAAAGTGTTCTACATCTCTTATAATCAGAGAGATGCAAATCAAAACAACTTTGAGGTATCACCTCACACCTAGCAGATTGTTCAACATGACAGCAAAGGAAAGTAAAGAATGCTGGAGGGGATGTGGCAAAGTAGGGACACTTATTCATTGCTGGTGGAGTTGTGAATTAATCCAACCATTCTGGATGGCAATTTGGAACTATGGCTAAAGGGTGATAAAAGACAGTCTGCCCTTTGATCCAGCCATAGCATTGCTGGTCTTGTACCCCAAAGAGATAATAAGGAAAAAGACTTGTACAAGAATATTCATAGCTGCACTCTTTGTGGTGGCCCAAAATTGGAAAACGAGCGGATGCCCTTCAATTGGGGAATGGCTGAACAAATTGTGGTATATGTTGGTGATGGAATACTATTGTGCTAAAAGGAATAATAAAGTGGAGGAATTCCATGGAGACTGGAACAACCTCCAGGAAGTGATGCAGAGTGAAAGGAGCAGAACCAGGAAAACATTGTACTCAGAGACTGATACATTGTGGTACAATGGAAGGTAATGGACTTCTCCATTAGTGGCAATGCAGTGTCCCTGAACAATCTGCAGGGATCTAAAAAACACTATCCACAAGCAGAAGATAAACTGTGGGAGTAAAAACACCGATGAAAAGCAACTGCTTGACTACAGGGGTGGAGGGGAGACGCTAAATGAACACTCTAATGCAAATACCAACAACATGGAAATGGGTTTGAATCAAGAACACATGTGATACCCAGTAGTGGGCTATGGGAGAGGTGGTGGGAGGGGGGGAGGGAAGAAAATAAAATGATCTTCATTTCCAATGAATAATGTTTAGAAATGACCAAATAAAAATAAAAAAATAAAAAAAAACAATTACATTAAAATACAGTATTTAAAATCTTGGTGATCTATCTATCAGCCATCCATCTATCCATCTATCCATTTATCTATCTATCTATCTATCTATCTATCTATCTATCTATCTATCTATCTATCTGTCTGTCTGTCTGTCTATCCGTTCATGTTTAGGTTAGACTTTAGCAGAGGGCACTATCCAAGGTGCAAAAACTCAGCTCTGTGGGAGATAAAACAGTGAGTAAGTGTGCATAATGTTTCAAGGAACTTTTGATCTAATAGAAGAGTGCCAACATTGACACAAAGAACTATGATACCTTGTATCTTTGAACAACCAGTCTGGAAACTCTCTTTTAGAAAAAAACTTAATTATTTATTTTAGATGTTTTTCCATGGTTACATGATTCATGTTCTTTCCCTTCCCTCCTCCCTCCCCACGTCCAGAGCTAACAAGCAATTCCACTGAGTTATACATGTATTATTGTTCAAAACCTATTTCCATATTATTCATATTTGTAGTAGAGTGATCTTTTAATGCCAGAACCCCAGTCATATCCCCATCAAACCATGTGATCAATCATATGTTTTTCTTCTGCCTTTCTACTCCCACAGTTCTATCTCTGGATATGGATAACATTCTTTCTCATAAGTTCCTTGGTGTTGTCCTGGATCCTTGCATTGCTAAAAGTAGAAAAGTCTGTTATTTTTGATTGTGTCACAATGTTTCAGTTTCTGTGTACAATGTTTTCCTCCTTTCATTTTGTATCAATTCTTGGAGGTCTTTCTAATTCACATAGAAATCCTCGAGTTCATCATTCCTTTTAGCACAATAGTATTCTGTCACCAACAAATATCAAAATTTGTTCAACCTTTCCCCAATTGATGGACTCCCCCTCATTTTCCATTTTTTCCTACCACAAAGAGCGCTGCTATAAATATTTTTGTACAAGTATTTTCTCTTTGGGGTAAAAACCCAGCACTGGTATGAATTGATTAAAGGACAGGCATTCTTTTAAAGCCCTCTGCACATAATTCCAAATTGCCTCCAGAATGGTTGGGTTAATTCACAACTTCACCAGCAGTGTATTAGTGTCCCAATTATGGCACATCCTCTCCAACATTTATCACTTTCCTTTGCTGTCATATTGGCCAATCTGCTGCGTGTGAGGTGATAGTTCAGTGTTCTTTTGATTTACATTTGTCTAATCAGGAGGGATTTAGAACATTTTTTTTCATGTGAATATTATAATTTTGATTTCTTCATCTGAAAACTGCCTATTCATATCCCTTGATCATTTGTTGATTGGGGAATGGCTTGATTTCTTTTTTTTTGTTGTTGTTAATTTGACTGACTTCATTATATATTTAGGAAATTAAATCTTTGTCAGAGAGTTTTGCTATAAAATTTTCCCCTAGTTTGTTGCTTTCCTTCTAATTTTGGTTGCATTGGTTTTGTTTGTATAAAACCTTTTTAATTTGTTATAATCAAAGTCATTCATTTTACATTTTGTAATGTTCTCTACCTCTTGCTTGGTCTTAAATACCTTCCTTTTCCACAGATCTGACAGGCATACTTTTCTATGTTCACTTAATTTATTTATTATTTCACTCTTTATATTTAAGTTATTCACCCATCTTGAATTTATCTTGGTAAAGGATGTGAGATGTTGATCTAAACCTAATCTCTCCCATACTGTTTTCCAACTTTCCCAGCAATTTTCATCAAGTAGCGAGTTCTTGTTCCCACAGCTGGGATATTTGGGTTTATCAGACACTAGCTTGCTGAGACTACTAGTCTATTCCATTGATCCACCCTTCCGTCTCTTACCAGTACCATATTGTTTTGAGGACCACTGTTTTATAGTACAATTTAAGTTCTGGTACTACTAGGCCACCATCCTTCACATTTTTTATTATTTCCCTTGATATTCTTGATATTTTGTCCTTTCAGATGAACTTTGTTATAATTTTAAAAAATTCCATAAAGAAGTGTTTTGGTAGTTTGATACGTATGGCATTGAATAAGTAGATTAATTTAGCTTGTCCTACCCATGAGCAATTAATGTTTTTCCAATTATTTAGATCCAGTTTTAATTGTGTGAAATGTGTTTTATAGTTGTGTTCATATAATTTCTGTGTTTTGTTGGCAGATAGATTGCTGAATATGTTATATTTTCTAGAATGATTTTAAATGGAGTTCATCTTTTTAACTCTTGCTGCTGAGTTTTGTTGGAAATATATAGAAATGCTAATGATTTGTGAGGGTTTATCTTTTACCCTGCAAGTTTGCTAAAGTTGTTAATTATTTCCATTAGCCTTTTAGTTGATTTTCTAGGATACATTAATTATACCATCATATCACCTGCAAAGAGTGATAGCAACTCACTCTCTTTTTTATTGAGATCAACTATTGAAATATAATTTGTGGTTTTAGTGAGTGACTTGTATGTTGTCCACAGATTTGGATTATAATAGAAACAGGCCTTGAACCCAGTTCTTCTGATTTTAGGTCTGATCTATCCATTGCTTCCCATGAAAGTTAAAAAAAAGTCAACAAAAAATTACCACAGGAGTAGAAAACTTTTCTGGCTAGGGCAGGAGATGGAGAAAGAAGGAAGCAGTCTTCAGGAGGGAAGCATCATTTAAGGTGATTCTTTTTTTTTAATAAATAAATATATTCTTTTTTTTAAAAGCAATTTCATGAAATAGCAAATCTCCACATAAGGTTTCCAAAGTTATATGATCCAAATTGTAAGGCAAACAATTTGATCTGGATTATACCTATATTCTCATGCAAAGCACTATTTCCATATTATTCATTTTTGTAAGAGAATAATCATTTAAAACCAAAACCCCCAAATAAAAACCCAAATAAAATAAAGTGAAAAACCATATACTTAGATTTACATTCCAATTTCAATAATTATTTCTCTGGAGGTAGATAGCTTTCTCTATCCTAAGTCCCTCAGAATTGTTACAGTGGTTCTTGAAGGATTTATGGGATTTCTGCAAGAATACAAACAAGAGAAAGGAACTTTTGGTGAAAACACAGGAGTGGGAAAAATATAGGATATATCTAGGAAGAGGATGTTATTCAGTTTAACTACAGTTTAGGGTAATAGTGTAGGTAATAGTATTTCAGAGAAACCTGAAAAATAATATTGAGACTGGTTCACAGAGGGTCCTAAGTACCAGGTTCAGGAACTTTGACTTCATTAGATAGGCATCTGGGGACCACTGAAGTTTTTGGAGCAGAACTAAGAGGAAGTTTTCCTTTTTCCTAATTTGTAAGTAGCCGATTGCCAATGCCATTGCTGCAGATGTCAACATAATCCTTCCTCAAGGAGCATTTTGAGGATAACACCTTCAGTTCAGGGTTTCTGTTATCTTTGGTATTTTCTAATGCTCTATGGAGACCTTGTTTTTAAGAATTCCAGGCATGTTGCCATATTTTTATAGTGTTCTGGTCTTGAGAGCAACAGAAATTTGATCTTTAGGACTTTAGAAAATCCTACATTATTTCAATCTCAGGAATCTGAGTAAAAAAAGGAAGAGAACTCTATGATATTTTTTTTTTGGTCCTCAGAAGATAATCTTGGAAGTTCCAGGGTTGTTAACTTGGGTGACCTCATTGATGCTGCTGGTAATATTTCCACCTGAGATAAGGTAAAGGTGTAATCAGGATAATGAGAGGACTTGGGACCATAGTATATAAGGAACATTTGAATGAATTGGGAATTTCTGGCTTGAAAAAATAGAAATGATGAGGTTGGGAGGATAGTCGGTCAATAAACATTTTAAAGTGCTTATTATGTGCCAGGCACTGGATTAAATGCCAGGAATCTAGCAAAAGGTCCCTAGTCTCAAAAAGTGTACAGTCTAATTATGGAGAAAACATGCAATTATGTATAAATAAGGTTTATATAGGACAAATTTGAAATAAGCAACAGAGGGAAGGAACTAGAATTAAGTAAGGTGGATTGAGAGTTTCAGAAGCATATTTAGCTAAATTTGAAGGACTGCAATATGGAAGTGGTATTGAATTGTTTTCTAGTTGGCCCTGAAGAAGAGAACTAGAAGAAATAGAAAATACCAAAAAGCAGATTTAGCCCTGATGTGAGGGAAAACTTCTTAAAAATTATTACTCTCTAAAAGTGAAATAGTCTTCCTCAGAAGGGGGTGACTTTCCCCTTACTTTGGGAGTCCTTGAGCAAAAATTGATGACAACTTGTCAGCTTTATGGAGAAGGTCTTCTTGGTTGAGTGAAGGTTGAATTAGAGAGCTTTAGACATCCAACTTGTAGTTTCTGTGATTCCATAACCTTGATTCAGGCTCTCTTGATAACTTAGGGGACAAGTAGAACATATTCCGGATGTTGTTCTGCCTCTACTTATTCTTCTCCTGTTTTTTTAGTATGAGAATTATCCTTTTCTGAGAACTCAGGAGAACCAATCATAGACTCAGAATGTTAGAGCTGAAAAAGGTCTCAGAGTTTATTTGTAACCATTCACCATTTTCTGTAATTTTCTTTATGAGGAATCTGAAACCCAGAATGTGGAAGTAACTTGAGTTTTTGCCACTATAAATGAAATGTCTGGGATTGTTAAATCCCATCAGGTGATCAATTTTAAACTGATCTAATAACTGCTAAATAGTCACTTTCCTCTAGCACCATTAGACATCTCTTTCTTGATGATTTACTATTAGCAGTTGTGATTTTCTTCTTTGGGAAGAAGAATCAGGACTATTAGAGTGGAGTCATCTGGTATTTCACAATTTCTCTAAAACACAAAGATAATCTCACTTAAGTGAATTATCTTTCTAACTAAAAGATTTTGCTAGTAAGGTCAGAAAGAGATATGGAAGCATATAGGGCATTCTGGTTATTCTGTTAAACATATTATACACATTTTAAAATATAAATATTTTGGAGTTAAGAGTTTTAATCATAATTACTTTGTATTGTGTTATTGATAGTTTTGTTAATGGTTTTCCTAAGTTTAGAATATGATTTTTAGAAGTTTTTTAAATTATTATTCTTATATTGTGTTCTTTATATCATCTTAATTTGAAAACTTTTCTTTCATGTTCTTCTACCAAAGAGTCATTCCTTTAAGTAAAGAATAAGAGAAAGGAGAAAAAAAATCAGTTGAACAAAACTTAATGAAGACATCCACTGATTCTGAGAGTATATGCTATCTTGCCTCCCCATAGACCTCTATCACGGCAAAGAAAGGGTGGAGATACCATTTTTTCTCTGTTTGGCAAAATATAAGTGAAAGTATTATAAAATTAGGTTAATTAAGGGGTGGGGAGGGATTATTTAGAATGCTAGGGAAGACTGTGGAATGAAACTGGTGATAATATTTTAAATTTCTGTTCAGCTTCCATTTTGCCCTTTTGACAGCCTATAGATTTGAGCAGGATTACTTTACAGAGTAGTTTTGTAGTGAGAGGCAGCATGGGGTAGTATCTAAGAGGATAACTGGTCATGGAGTCAGAAGTACCTGGATTCAAGTCTCAGCTCAGACACATATTTGCTATGTGAGGTTTCTAGGATTATAAACTTAGAGTTGGAAGGACTTTAGACACAATTTCATTCAACACCTCATTTAGAATGAAAATGAGCCCAAATAACTCACTGCCCCACCTCTCACTGAATTCCCTAAGTATGTAAGTTATAGATAAGTTATTGACTTGTATGTTAAGGGGTTTTCCATAGCAAGAATTGTTTATACAAATGAAACTAGATTTCAGGATGCAAAAGAAATGTTTTATAGTTATACACTATAGAACTGTTATAGGGGACAGAGAGCCAAACCCGAATCAGGAAGCCCAGGGTTCAAATTCTGCCTTAGATATTTATTTTCTTTGAGTCCCTGGCCATTTTACTTACCCCATCTCTTCTCAGTTTTCCTATGTATAGAATGGGGGTAATAATAGGATAAGGATAAAATAAGATAATATATGTAAAAGTGCTAACCTTGAAAAGTTATATGTATTAGCAATTATTGTTTTTTCCTACTCTGAAAAACTAACAATTCCTATAATATCAGATTTTAGACTATCGTATTTTCTTACTAAACTTGAAATTTGAACTGGGCAAGATGATGAGGGTCTCCTTCAGGGATAAAATCCTCAGGGTTTTATCCTTTTTTATCAGGGATAAAAAAAGGTATTTCTTTTTTGAGGGAGAAAAAATACATTTTGTTGAAGGGTACAAAATCACATTTACTCAACTTTCTCAATAAATTCTGGGATCCTGGGAGTCTAGATTTAGAGCTAAAAGGTGTCTTCTAGTCCATTCTCTTCATTTAATAGATGAGAAAACCTTGGACTAGAGCATTCAAGTCACTTGCTTATTTTCACAAAGGTGTTAAGTTGGAAATTGAATCTATTTCCTTGAGCTCCAAATTTATAAATTCTTGCCAAGGTAAACATTAAAAAGGAATAACCTCTGGATTTCTTCATCTGTACTACTTTCATAATTTCCCTATCCTGTCTTGGGGCTTTGTGCTTGCTCCAAAAGTATGTTATTCTGAATCCCAGCATCAGAGTTTCATCTTGATGATGGAAGAAAAGTGATAAAGAATATTATTACTCAATTTCTTTAAGTCATCAACATCAGCCTTGGGTGAGGGAGCAATAGTAATTATTCAAATAGAAAAAGGAAATAGATTATATGACAGAGGTCAGGGTCAAAAGTGAGTAGAGGTAAGATATGGCCAACAATTTTTGGCATGTTTGTTTGTGCATGCACTGTTTTGAAATTCTTAAATATATTTATTGGATATAGATATTATAACATCAATTCCTTCAAGGTGACAATTATCACCATAGAATTTTTAAAAAAGCTATTAATATAGTGCTTTAAAGTGCTTTCCTTACACTATCTCTGTAAGAAAAGTAGTACCAGGATAATAAAGTTCCCCCTTTCACAAAGCATCTCCAGTTCTAAATTCACATAGACATGGTTCAGTTCTGAAGGAGTCCAGCCTCTCATGAAATGTATCAGTCTTTTCCTTATTATCTCTGACTTTATGCCTTAATCCTGGAGCCCCAGGGCTAAACCACTTAAAATTTTTAAATGCCCTGCCTGAAAGGGATTATTAGGGCCTCTTCTGGAAAGATACTCAAGTACAAAGTAGATCAGTATTTATTTATGTATGGGTATATATGGGATATATTTATGTCTAGGGTGTATGGCTTATTCAGAGAAGATTGGCATCTCTGGTGTGACACAAATGCTGAGCTCTTTTTAGGTCTGCTTACTCATCTTTGGTGTCTATGTTTTACCCATCTCTCACCTGTGACTCCAAGTAGCTGACCACACTCTGGCAAAACTGTTTTAGTAGATAGTCTAGAATCATGTTGAGGGCAACTGACAGGCTCCAAGCCTTTTGGTGAGTTAAGGAAGATGTCTACTCCAAGCATGTAAGACTTTGTCCTGAAGAATGGCAAATGAGATCAGTTTTCCAAAGGTTAATGAAGGCAGTTAAAGTAGACACTGTGGAATGTCTAGAGCTTGGTGAGACATCAAAGATGCCAAGGTGAGCCACTGCATTCTGTGCTATCAATAATCATCCTGAATTTTGTCTTGCCAGTGGACTTTGATAACTCTGGAAGAGAAAATGAGGCTGATGACTTTGTGTAACTCTGCCTTACTTAAATCCAATTCATGTGGAAGTCAAGACATCACTCCATAATGTCACTGGTCCTCTTAAAAAATGAGGGATGGACGTTACTGCTCTTTCTACTGCACAAATTTCAGCAGAAAGAAAGAGATAGAAACCAGCTGTTCTGAGATGATTTTTTGGAGTTGATATTTAGGTGAAATATTGGGTGTCGAATGAAAGGATCTCATAGACCAACTAATCCTCATTTTCTTTTTGTAGGACTCAGAAAAGGGACTTAAAATATGTTGTAAAATCCAAGAAGGTTGAGACCATTTTTACTTTTGTCTTTGAATCCTTATTGCCTTGCTCATGCTCTTGCTCCTAGTGGACCTTTAGTGGATGCTTATTGAATTAAATTTCCCAAGGTTTTACAGATTGTGAGAAGTAGTGCTAGGATCCCCAGGTTCTCTGATCTCAGAACCAATACTGTTTTGGCTCACTACTCTTTCTTCTCTTAGACTCCTGTAACCTGTTTGTATTCAAGAACACCAGATGCTTTGCTGCAGAGCAGTAATTTCAGTTCCTTATAGGCCCTTTTGGTCATTGTTGTTGCTTCAGTGCAAATAGAGAAGCTCATTAATAATAGATATCTTAGAGAAGGGTACTACTCATTTACTAGCATATGAGACTGAGGAAAGATTGAAAATGTGCAAGTAACCTAGAGCAGATCATATTTTTGGAGCTATTTATATGTAAGGAAAAAGATACAAGAGAATTATTAAGTGCACAAAGGAATGCTTTGAAAGAAAAATCCAAACCATTCTTTAACTCACACTAGCTTTTAGATTGTACAGAGATCCAAAAGGGAGGAGGGTGAACAAAAAGATTCCATTTTGAAGGGAATATATGAAGAGCAAGAGCAGCCATTACATCTGACCAACTTCAGATTCTTATTTTCTTTATCTTGCCTATAAATTTCCTCATTTGTGGAGGGTCAAAGCTTCAGGGACAGTCATAGAGGCAATGCCTGCTAGTTGACTTTCTGAGGAATCAGGAAGCCCTGACTGGGGCAACTATTGAGAAAGGAGTGAAAGACACAAAGAGGGAAAATTACCCTTTGTAAGATTCCATGGAGGTAATAGAAGCAATTTTCATTGTTTAGCACTTGAATTGCCCACTATAGGCATTCAGCTTATTATAGTACTTTCCAGAAACAGAGGCATTTTGTACTAACAGAAAATGAAATTGACATCATATTTAAATGTTTTCTTTATCCCATACACAGACACATGCCCACAAATACGAACACACGTGCACGTGTGCACACACTCACCCATACTTCTATACCTATACCAATAGAGATACCCATATATATATATATATATATATAATGCAGAGCTTTGTCTCATATATGAATCACTTGATTCATTAAAAAAAGAAAGTTTACAAAGTGTATCCTTTCTTCTTTGAGAGTAACACTGTAGTGAAGATGGGGTTTCCAGTGTGAACATGTTTCTGAAAACAAACTTCTGGAAGATCTGAGATATTCCTCCTCTTGAAAGGATGTGTGCATTTTCTCTGGGGTCTAAGGATGACTTCAGGGGACAGAAGTCATTTAACAGGGTAAACTATTTGGAACATTTTCCTATGTTGTGGTGGGGGCTGAGGCACTCTGGGGAATCACCAGGTAAGTTTGTTTTGAGAAAATCTCCAGGGCTACTCTAGTCCTCATCCCAACAGCTGGAGTTCTGATGAAAAGAGGATGAGAAGCAACTGACAAGGATTCAGTTTTGGCTCCACTTTCAAAGTGGGTGTCACAGATTGTCACAGGAGGATCTAACCACTTCCAGGTAGTTTGGGGCAAATTTGTGATGCTCATTAGAATAAAAAAAAGCACCAAACTTTTGTCCTCCTAGAAAATTTGAAATGAATTTCACATTTTTGCAAGTATCACAAGAATGTGTATAGTTCTTTAGGGTTTACAATGTCCTTCCATATTATATATATATATATATATATATATATATATATATGCATATGTGTGTGAATATAACTTATATGTATGCATGCATTCACCTTTATACACATTTGTCCACATACACACATATATATTATAGAGATTCATATAGATTTCATTTACTCCTCATTACAACCTGAGAAGGTATATAGGGTAGGGATTATGATGTCAGTGTTCAAGGCCTGTGATTTCATGAATGTGAATTTATAGTTCTAGAGAGCTGTCCAGGGTTCCGAGATGTTAGATATCTTGCCCATTGTCACAACAGAGGATAACTGCTAGGCAACCTGTGAATGCTTCTGGGATCTTTGTGGCAGTGAGAGACATGGTTTCTAGCAGATTAGGTGGATTTAGAGGAACCATGGACAAAGGAAGAAAAACCCCATGCTTTTTCTTTTTTCTAATGAGCATCAAATAGTTAATTAACAGCATCCAAATTTGCCCCAAACTACCTAGAAGTGGTTGGGTCCTCCTGGGAAAGTCTGTGATGCATGGAATGGTGACATGCAGGGTTATAGTTTGCATTGTTGGAGAGAAGGATCTTTTGATTCAAACACAGATCTACTGGGAATATTCAAGTTGTTTTTTTTTTTTTTTTGCATAACTCCACTTTCTTTAAAAGTTTTCAATTGGTCATTTCAAATGACTTAGAATAAAAATTTTGCCATCCTCTCTAGAATTCTGATTCTGTAGAAAGGTTTCTTCTTTAGAGAGTTCTGATCCTTGCTCCACCCCTACTCTAACCCTTGCATATGATATGTCCTGACAATTGCTGGATGAGGAGAACCTTTGAAGAAACTTAACTGGTTTCATGGGAACTTCAAGGGGGATGGGCAGCAAGCAGAGAGCTGGACTATCAATGCTACTTTTCTTATCCTTGGACCAAAAAATTATTTATTTTCCACAAAGACACTCAATAAAGAAGATGAAATTTTAAAGAAGAGATAATTCCTTGTATCTTATGTGAGAGAATTTTATATAAAATATGTTCTTCATTGGTTGTCAGAATCCCTGTGCTGGTAACCCTGTTACTTGCTGAAGAAATGTTGAGAAACTGGATGCCTCCGGTACAAGTCTCCCTGCCTGACAGCTGCATTCTGTTGCTCCTGCCAAGGACAAAAGAAGGGCTCATTAAGTCCAAGATTTTCCTAGCTAGTTGCTTAAAATGAAACAGTAAAGCTAAGAGAGTCTGAAGTCTCTCTTATTCCCCCTTCCAATAACCAGCAGGGTGCTCAAACCACATGGACTTGAATTAGAATTTAGGTTCTGAATGCCTTATATCCAGGGACATATACATACATATGCATGTGGATAAGTATTTATATATTCATACAGGCATATATATGTACATATATATATTCACCTCTCTATACATATGTATAATTATATATCTCTATCTCTCTTTCTGGATCTGCCTTTATCTCTATCTGTATCTATCCTTCTCTTTCTTTCTGGACCAGGGTCTGGAGATTGGTAATTTAATTTGGTTTGAAAACTGATATTGAAACTCCTTCCATGAGTACTCAAAGGTGTGTTTTTTTCAGGTTTGAAAATAGATTTTTGAAGATGAATTACAACTCAGACACAGGGTAGATAATGGGATAAGAGCTGGATTATCTGCAAGTCTGCACTGGGCTGATTGTCTCTTTGGGGTTTGGGTCTTTGGGCTCCAGGCTCAAGTCCTACCAGGAGACTCTCAGCCTTGGGGACTGATGATTTGGGAGTGCAACTGGGATCTTTTGGATCAGGGGAGGCAGCAGGGTGGTTCTTTTAAACATAGAGCTGCTGTTACTGCTGTTGCTTCTCGGTGGCTGCCTCTGCTGGCTAGGTCCTTGGCCTTCTCCATAGCTTCCAGAGCAGTTTTCTTTGCCTTCTGTTTCTTCCTTAGCTCTTTCAGCAAGTATCTTATAAGGAGTTTCACCTTAAAGTTTGGCCAAGATATACTTGAAGCCTTTGATGGTCTTGGTCATATTACTTTTGAATCTAGCCAGGTCAAACTCCTGTATGGCTGTGGCCACCGAAGCAAACTGGAAGGGACCAATGCCTCCCTTTGGATTTCAGTCCAGCCCTTATTTTCATGGTTCACATAGGAAACACATCTTTCTTCCACCACCACCAACCAGGCATGATTGATGTTCTAGGTAAACATGATCATGGCCTAGTTATGTGGGTCCATGATAGAGTCCTTGAGGATGTATACTGAGTGAGCTACATTACCAAGGAAGAAGCTCTCTGCCCAGTTGGGCATCCTCTTTGTCTTTGTTAGAAATCTGGACAGCAGCTTCATGTAAGGTGTCACTTCCTGATGCACAATGTCCTCTGTCAGCATGTTTGCTGTAGTTATTTGGGTAGTTCTGCCAGAAGACAGCCAGTACTTAGATCCAAGAGCCCCTGGGACATGCTCTGCTCTAGGAAATATTTCACCATCATCCCAGTGGGGCCTGGGGGTGGGCAGAGTCAAAGGGTGCATGGCATCTAGGGATGAGAAGGGGAGGGTTGCAACACTTTTGTTCTCTGTCCCATTCCAAAGCCTCTGTAACTACCACCACATCCACCATAACTCCTCTAATTATAGTCATTTCCTTGGACATGGAGAAGTTTAAGTCATTTGCCTTTAATCACATAGCTACCATGTGAAAGACATGACTAAAACACAGGTATTTCTAAATCCAAGGACAGCCTCATTTCTCCTGTGCACTGTTGTCTCTCCCTAAGAATCATAAAACCATAGGATGTTGTAGCTGATGGAGATTTTAGAGGTCATCTTCTCCAATCTCTTTATTTTAAAGATAAGGAAACTGAAGACAAAAGGGATAAAATTACTTTATCTAGGTCACACAAGTAGTGAAAAGCAAGTCTAGAACTTGCATTTCCATGATTGTGATTTTTTTTCCTTGAGATTTCAATGTTAATCCCTGAAAATGAAATAAAAACATGGCCATTGGATGGTTTTGATCAGTAACTGGTCAAGATGAAGATTGATCTCTCTCTATTTAGGAGTTATGAGATCAAAATGGTAATATTTGTAAAGTATTTAGCACAGTGCCTGGTCCATAGTAGTGCTATAGAAATGCTTATTCTCTTTCCTCCTTCCCTTAGGAGATTTGCAATCATCCATGAGCTGTAGAGTAAGAGGAGTATTACAGTGACTCTGTGTGGTTCATCATGGTTGGGTACCTCATTCACTGAAGCCCATCTTTCTCTGCCTATTAAACAACTTTCTTCTCCCCAGAGTATAATTGGATTCTCCTTTTCAACCTTCTGTTTATCAGTGTTTACCTCAGTTTATATGATCTTCTATAGTCTAGCTATCTTTTGTCTCACAGAGATGATGGAATGAGGGAGATCTACAGAGACCTTATCTTGATGACTTTAAGCTATTCTTATAAGAAAATGATAATTCAGGTAGGCACAAGATTTTTGAAGGTGAGCAATTCTTTTTTATATAACCAACTACATACCTTAAATTTATAAATGAAATACATTTCTGTTCATTATAAAAATGCTCTGGGGAAGAATAATTTACTTTTAAAAATGGGAAATGTTAAATTATAGGTTTAGTACATAGATATGCTTCATCTATGAGTAAAGGGAGATAGCTTTGGAAGTAGATGAGGAAAGTATAATGGAAATAGGAGAAATATAAAAAAAGTCTAGAGCTATAAAAACTACAATAGGAATCATAGATCAGAAATTCTTTTCCCAATTTTCCTACTCTTCTTTTGGATGATTGTGGATAATACACATAACCTTCCTGTTTCTTATTTCTCAAACAAATAGTAGTGCCCATTCACAACCAAATACAGGTGTTATTTAATGCTTTTGAAAGCACAGAAGCATCCAGTTGGAAAGGTTTTCAAGAGATCATTTCAATCTGCCCCTGCATTCAGATATGTGAATATCTAAATGCATTTATTTATCTGTTTATTTTTAAATTTCTTAAACATTTTTTTAGATATTCAGACATGGTTTGTGTCTCTGTGAAGGTCAAAAAAATTGTTATAATGAACAGAAATTTATTTTGTTTGCAAACTTCAGTCAGCAACAGCTTCCTGTTGCTTGGTATTCTATAAGTTTATGATAATGTAGGTTCCTCTCACAATTACCAGATTTAGTGTAGTTGTTTGGAGGTAATCATTTATTCAATGCATGGCCCAGTCCCTACCTCTGATCTATTATCAAATTATACATAAATCCAGGAGCTAAGGCATTTAATTAAGTCATGAAATAGCATAAATAACCAGGAAAGAAATAAAAAAGTTAAATATTCTCTTCACCTATATAGAGAGGAATTCCATCTCTTATTTCTCTAAAGGATTTATATTTTTATTCTCTTTTAATCCCTCTGACTCTCTGTTGTAGTGGGAGGGAACATAATTTTGTATGGTTCCAGTGATGGAAGCTTTGGGTGCTGTCATTCATTGTCCCTTAGAGCCTCATTCTTGGGAGTTCCTTAGGGCAGAGTGTTGAAAGCTTCTTACCTTGTCTCTAAAGTCAGCATGGTCAAGATGTGATAGCGAAGTTTCACAGTGCCCTGAAAAATATTCTTTTCCTTGGTGATCTTCTCTACCCTCTGCCCCCTGATGCTGTATAGCTCTGTATATGTCTTCTACGTCCTCTTCTTTCAGCACTACTTTACCATGTCCATGCCACTGTAATGGTTAAATCTCCCACCTTGTCAAACACTTCAATATTTTGAGTTCTTATATGGTGATACTACCCAACTGTGAGCTTATACAGAGACCAGGGTTTTTTAAGTTCTGATCATTGTGGGAAATGAGGTCCTCAGGGCATCTAGTACAATTTCCCCCAGAGAAAATTTGTCATTCTGGTACATATCATCACATATACAGATAAATCTGTAGGCATATATCATAAACATTGCCATTATTATATAGGCAATTATTCCAAATATATAGCATCCACACTGGTTATGGCAGTAAATCTCTGCTACTAGAGATGCAGAGCTGATTGAGAGCTGAGACTGGTGGATCACTTGAGTTTGGGAGTCCTGAGCAGGGCCAAAGCCATCAGATACTGCATTAACCCCCAAGTCAATATGGTACTGGTGGTGTTGGGGGATCCAACACATTTTTCACCTTTATTCATTCTGTTCAAACTGGCCTATTTGTTGAACCCTCTACATTACATTCTTGTTTACCATACCTATTGCACAGGAAGATGATTTTTCTTATACCCACCAGATCCTACACCTTCCCTCAGAAATATTATTTAGCATTTACTTTGTTTACATTCTATGTCCTAAAGGGCAGGAATTGTGTCTTTGTCTGTATGTCTCCACACCTAGCACAGAAAGTGGATCTAGTAGACATGATATATTTAGTCTAGAGTAAAGAAGATTCAAGGGATAGAAGACAGTTGACTTGAAGTATTGCCATTAGGCTGTCATGTGGAAATGGAATTAGACTTATTCTGCTTGGTCTCAGAAGGAAGAACCAAGAACAATAGGTGGAAGTTGCAAAGAGATAAATTTAATTTTGATGTCATGATGACCTTTCAAATAATTCTGTTGTTGTTCAGTCCTTTCAGTTGTATTCAACTCTTTGTGATTCCATTTGGGATTTTCTTGGCAAAGATACTGTAGTAGTTCTCCATTTCCTTCTTCATTTTATTTTATAGATGAGGAAAGTGAGGCAAACAAATTTAAGTGATTTGCCCAGGTTCACATAGGTACTAATTGTCTGAGGCTGGATTTGAATTTCCCAACTCCAAGCCTGGTGCTCTAGCTACTTTTCTGACTTACTTCCCTTTCTAGCCATAAAATCTATTTAAAAGTGGGACAACCTCCCTTGGAAGGTAGTAGATTCTTCTTCATGACTGCTTAATGGGAATATTATAGTAGGAATTTCATTGGTCTCTGGATTGGACTAGATGATTGCTGTGGCCCCTTCTAATTCTATAATCTTTTGATTCTGTGAATAAATGAACCAGTCCAATTACTGATTCTTGTGTGAGGAAGAAATGATAAGCTCTCTTTAGATTAATTATTTTTTTTCTGTTTTGATTTCATGAGCTTCTCAGGACCAGAGAAACCAATAAAGAAATGAGTGTTTTTAACTGGTTGTCTAAAACATGATGTGAGCTCTTCTCAGTAACAAGGTAGAGAAAAGTGGACATTCATTGGATGTAGAAGAATATAAAAATGAACTAACTATATTGTTTAAGGTCATTAGGAGAACATTGGACAAAGAACAACATAGTAGAAGGACAAGGGTGTTGAAAGGGAAAAAAAAACATGACTGTAAGTAAATTCTATGGGAGGAAGAAATTAGAGAAAAAAGATGCATTTAAAAACCAATGCCATGGAAAGCAGCACAGTACAACTCTACTATGTATGACTCACTGGGTACACAAGGTAAACTGGAAATGACTCTTTGCTTTCAAGGTGTATGCCTTGATGGGACAAGTGAGGATGCAATAGATTCAAGGAAAAAGAAAAAGTTCATTGTTGTCCTTCATACTAAAAAGTACAAAAATTATATCACTATGTCAAGGTCAATGTACAGTGTGCCCGATTATGTCTGATCAGATCAATACAGGCTTTAACATAGGTCAGGCACAAATAACCTACATCAACATTTGGAATGGAGATGTCTCTAAATTTGCTTTGTTTTCTTTTTTGTTTGTTTATTTGGGATTTTAAACTACCCAGTTAACTCCTTTCATTTCTCACTTCTCCCCATTAAAAAGGCATCATTTGACAAATATATATGTAAAAATATGTCTTATTTTTATTAATTAGTTCTTTCTATGGACATGGACATGCATAAATCATTTTTAAAATTAATATTTCTGTTGCTGTATATAATGTTCTCTTCTCATTTTACTTTTCATAATTTCATATAGTTTTCCATGTTGTTTCCAAAATTAACCTTTTCATCATTTCTTATAGTACAGTAGTATTCCATTATAATCAAATGCCACACAACCTGTTTAGTCATTCCCCAATTGATGGACATCTCTTCAATTTCTATCTAGTTTTTTATTTTTTATTTTTTTTTGCTACCACAAACAGAGCTGCTAGAAATATTTTAGAACATTTACTTTCTTTTCCTGTTTCTTATCACATTAGGAAATACACCTAATAGGGGTATGACTGGGTCAAAAGAAATATACAGTTTAAAAATCTTTGGGCATAATTCCAGATTCCTCTCCCAAATGGTGGGATCAGTGTATTAGAGTCTCCATTTTTTATATTCAATCAGACATTTGTCATTTTACCCTTTTATCATTTTAGCCAATCTAATAGGCGTGAGATGATTTTTGGTGAGTTTTCATTTGCATTTCTCTAATCAATAATGATTTGGAGTATGTTTCATGTAGTTATATATAGCTTTGATTTCTTCATTCAAAAAGTGTCTATTCATATCTTTTCATCATTTATCAATTGGTAAATGGCTCATTTTCTTATATATTTGACAAAATTCACTATATATTTTAGATATAATACCTCTATCTGAAAACTGTAGATATATACATATATTCCCAACTTATTGCTTAGAATCTTGACTACATTAGTTTTATTTCTACAAAAAATATTTCAATTTACTGTATTCAACTAAAAATTAGTTGAAATTATCAATAATTTATCAAAGAAGTAGGATAAAAATAAACACACAGTAATCATTAGCATTTCTATATATCACCAATAATTCTTGCAAGAAGAGATACTAAGAGATAACTCATTTAAACCAACCATAGACAGCATAAAAAGTTTAGGAGTATATATATTAAAAACAAACCCAGAAGCTAGATGATTCTAATTATAAAGTTCTTTTTTATACAAATAAAACCAGACTTAAATAATTGCAGAAATAATAATTTCTCATGATTGGTCAGAACCAATAAAATTTAAATGATATTTCTACCTAACTTAATCTACTTATTCATTTTCATCCCAATTAAATCATCAAAAATTATTAAAATAATAAAATTGATTTTAAAAAAGGTTAATAATGCCAAAGAATCAGTGAGAAAACCTAAAGGAAAGTTTAGTAATACTTGAATTATATTATAAAGCATTAGTGATTTTAACTATCTCGTCTTGACTAATAGAAAAGTAGATCAGTAGAACAGAACATACAAGAAATAATTATAAAAGATTATAGTAACTTTGTGTTTGACAAAACTAAAAATCCAAGTTTTTGGAATAATAATTCACTGTTTGGTAAAAATTATTGGGACAACTGGAAAGAAGTCTGTCAGAAACTAGATATAGACCAAAATCTTACACTATTTACCAACATAAGATCCAAATGGATAAATGACCTAGTTATACCTAGGAGAGCATCATAAGCAAATGAGAAGAATTGGGAACATATTACCTATCAGATTTATGAACAGGAGAATACTTTATGAATAAACAAGAGATAAAAAACATTGTGAGCTATAAAATGAATTAATTTGTTTTGTTTATAACTAAATTTGTTTCTTCTGAGTTATTGCAATTTTGTTTTGTCATTGAGCATGGTGCTTCTTTGATGCAGGCATGCCATGCCATACTGCATGGCCCTTTGACAGTATCTCTCATGTCTCACAATTGATGCTAAAGTTCTTTAGAGAGACCTTGAGAAGTGTCCTTGGATAGCTGCTTCACAACTCTTGTGAGTGCTTGCCTTGTGTGAGTTCTCCACAAAGTAGTGTTTTTAGGCAGAAGTACATTTGTATTCAAACAACATGGCCAAGCCATGTTGTACAGTTGGGTTTTCTGTAGTAAAGTGAATGCTTGGTAGTTTAGCTTGAGAAAAGTTCTCATTGTCCAGTACTTATCTTGCCAGGTGATCTTCAGAATCTTCCTAAAATAACTTAAAGGAAAGTGATTGAATTTTCTGGTGTGGCAACTGGTGTCCAGGTTTCATAGACATATAACAATGAGTTCAACACAATGGACCTGGAGACCTTCAGTTTGGTAGGCAGACTAATACTTTTCTCTCACACCTTCCCTCCAAGCCTCCCACACACTTAGTTAGCCCTGACAATTCATATGTCAACCTCATCTAGGTGTACATCCCTGGAAAGTATGTTGCAAGGTAAGTGAACTTACCCACAACATTCACCATTTCTCATTTGCTATAACTGATGGTTCCATATATGAATGGTACAGTGCTGGCTAGTGGAAAACCTGTTTTCTTTGTGTTGTTTCTCGGGACAAAATGAACACAAATGACAGAGAATTGATTTATGCCCTGTTGTAGCTCAGTCTCAAAGGCTGCATTAAGTGCACAATCATCTACAAATATAAAGTCATGCCACAATTGTCCCTTCACTTTAGTCTTGACATATAGCTTTTTCAAGTCAAATAATTATTTAGCATCAGTGTTGTAGCTGACTTTGATGCCATTTTAATCTTTATTGAAAGCATCTGACAACATTACTGAAAAGCACATGCTAAAAAACATGGGAGCAGGCACATAGCTCTGCTTCACTCCATTGGTGATTGGGAAAGCACAAGAGCATTGTCCAATATCCAGAACAGGACAAGTCTTCCAAGCGTACCTAAGAAGAATAATTACAAAGGGAGAGCTGTGAAAGCTAATAGAAATGGGAAAGGATTGGATTTGACCTCTTTTAGTAGAATGGAAGCTCATGGAGGTCATGGGATGTTTCTTTTGCCTTTGTATTCTGACTTTCTACTAGGGACAGCCAGGTGGTGTGGTAGATAGAGTGCAGGTTCTGGAATGCTTAAATTGTTATTGTTGTTATTATTATGGAGCAGTACCTTAAACATACCAAGCATTTAATAAATACATATTAGATTGCATTGGGTTGGGTTAGATGACATTTATTTGGGAGGGCTGTGATGTTTTCATTTTCAATGAAATGTTAAATACTACAAGATAATGTAAAGAAAAAGCTTTGAGCTTTGGGTGGGTAGAAAAGTAAGAAGAAGGAATTGCTCCCATATATCTAATTTGTATATAAAAGATATACTATGAGGCAAAGACAAATGGATACTACAATTGAATTCATTATTTCACTAGTATGTCATTAATAAAAAGTGAAGTAGCAGATACAGAAATAAGTGAAGTTTTGAAATGTCAAGACATAGGAGAAGAATGTAAGATGTGGGTGCTTAGCACAAGTAAGGGAAATCATAATACATAAACTTCTGGAGGGTCATTATAGAGGGCACAGTCCAATTACTGAAAACAGTCTTTAAAAATACTAGATATCTTGAGTAGATATTGATGTTGCATTGTCCTGAGATGGCGAAAGGGGGAAGGGAGGGATCCTGGTTATTCATTTGTCAGAAGACAGGTGGTGAAGGCTTATGATTCAGTAACTGAAGCTATTAATGTGGAGGGACTCGATAATAACATGAGTCTCTTGAAGAAGAATGAGATCATCAGATGAATGAGTGTAAGCTGATTTTAAAAAAATGTTAAAGATAGAATTTTAATCATTCATAACCTTTAGCTGCTTAGTGTGTGTGTGGAATTGGGATGTATGTGCATGTGTGCATATACATTTGTGTGTTTTTATATTCCTAAGCAGGGGTGCTTTATTCTGCCCTCCCCTCCTGAGAATCTAGAGAAGCATATTTCAAAATGACTAGGTCCTGTTTGTTTGCTTCTGTGATTTTTCATTATTGATGATCATTCTAGGTACAATTATAGTTCAGAGAGAAGAAATGATTGCTTGCAGATGGAAATAAATCTCTGTCCTCATCTCTCCCCCCCTTCCCTGTTTATTTATATTTTTCTTTCAAATTTGAAATGAGGACATTTCTAAATACTAACAATTGTTGACTGTGTTTTTACCCTGGGGTGAAAGCAGTGGATAATTGTGAAGGAACTCAATTTGTGGCAGTTTTTATGCTTCTGAAAGCAAAGATCTCAGAAACTGGGCACAGCACATTGAAATCTGGCATGACTTTATTTGTTCAGCAAAGCTACCTAAGTATTCTAAAGTGCTGATCTTAAGGTTACTAGTTCCTCTCTTTCTTTAGTTTCTTAATCTCTCCATCTTACTTCTGTTAGATATGGATACTTTGCCAAAAATTCAATGCATAGATTTATTATATTAGCTGGTCTTGCTAACTGGACCATTTTAACACAGAGAATGATGTGTGGTCAAATAAATGAAGCAGAGAGAGTGATAGCCAAAATTTGAGAAATATTTTTATGTTGCATCTTTTCCAAGGACAATAATCATGTCATATCTGCCAGAGATGTCTTGCCAAACTCTTCCTTTTCTTCCTACTCTTGTTGTCTGATAAATAGCACCTACCAATTAAAAAAAAACTTGAAAAACAAATTACTTTTCTAGGTTTGAAGAAGGTACACATTTAATTTGATACTGAGGATTTTTTGACATAAGAAAAAGCTAATTTACCACCTTCTATGGTTTGGTATAATTAGTGAGGGAGAGGGCCTCAACATAATTTTGACCTTATATCTTCATTGGAAAGGTAGTATGAAATGTGATGTAGTAGATAGAGTACCAGCCTTGGAGTTGGAACTATCTGGGTTCATATCTTATCAATGGGACTCTTATGAAGTTACTTAACCTCTTAGTACCTCAGCACAACTCTCTAAAACTATTAAGTACAGACAGGTTTCCCATGTGTAAAGATAGAAGGAGTTGCCACACTGGAAATTCCCCATATAAATGAGATCACAAATCAGGATCAACAAAATTTTTTTCTATTGTTAATTTAATGAAGAAACCCAATTCCTCTATTTTAAATTAACAAGTATCAGTATATTTATGATAGCAAAAAGCTCAACTATAGTCCAAAAAGTTCTCTGTGGTATCCAATTATTTAAAATCAATATGATTTACCTGGCAGTTGGTGGAACAATCAACAATCATGATCTGGAATCTGGAAACCCTGAGTTCAGTCAGTTAATTTCTGTTTGTCTCAATTTCTTAATCTGTAAAAAGGGGGATGATAATAATAGCACCTACTTCATAGGGTTGTTGTGAGGATCAAGAGATATAACTTTTTAGAAAGCACTTAGCACTTAACCTGGCACATAGATTATTATGCTTATTACTTCCACTTCCTCTTCCTGTCTCTTCTCTTCTCTTTCTTTCCATTATTTCAGGGTCTGTAATGGTGTTAAAGAACATCTAACCTGGTGTCCTCATATTATTCATTGGAGTAACCATTCTATAAATAAATATTCATCATACAGCTATTATTGTATTGGTCTGGTACTGTGCTAATTGCCTAGGGCAGGGGTAAATGTTAAAGGCCAACAACACTCCATTACAAAACCAGATTAACATATAATCATTTATTTAACGAAAGGAAATATTTAACTAAAGTAAGAAAAATCCAACAAGATATAGATACTAATATGTGTTTTTCAAAATCAATTTGTAACCCTGAGGGATCTTTATATATGGCATAGTGTCTATCTTTTTCTTTGACACCACTTGCCTAGAGGATACAAAGAAATGGAATACATAATTCTCATCTTCAAAGTTTAGCTAGCTATAGGGAAAAATGAACACATATGAAACACTAGTGAACACTATGAGGGGATGGATACAACTTACTAGTGGTGCAATATTTGCTCATTATATTTGCTTTAGGAATAAATGGAAGAGAGGTAGTTCCATGAGGGATGGAATAATGAGGTTCATGGAGAAGATCAGACTTGAACTGAGCCTTAAAGGATAAGTAGGTTTTGGGAGAGGTGGATGGAAGAAAGGGGAAAAAAATTACACAGAAAGGGAAGAAACCAACAAGTCAAAATAAAGGACAAAAAAACTCTTATTTTTACTCTTCCATATATATTATAGATCATAATATCCAGCAACAGCTGTGTGAGCTCAGAAGAAGAAACACATAGCAGATTACTTATTTAGCAGAAAGTCATCACTGCCGCAAATTGTACCCCAAGAAAGGACCAAATCACTGTTGCCCTCCTGGTAGAGGCTGTCCAGGACTTTTTGTCCCAGGCTGCTAGGTAATAGTAGCAGCCTCATCTACTTCTAGCATGAAGTTATCCTCCTGTGGAGCAACCCCTATTGAAGATACAATTTCTGTAGATGTTCCAACCTCTACCTCCTCAGCAGCCACAGTTACTGAAGATGCAGAGGAGGAAGTTGTTACTGTAATATTTATAGGGAAAGATGAGTGAATATGAAGAACAGAGGATATGGAAGGTTTATAGCAGGGAATGGAGGAGTTGAAAGGAGAAAGGGAATATGGCTGCCAGTGAGGCAAAGGAGAGAGATGCCCCTGCCCAGAGGCCATTTTTGAACAAAATGGGGTATCTAAGAAATGAGCCACTTATGATAGCCTGCAGCAATATCTTCTTTATGGATTCATGCTGAAGATGCCCCAGAGAAGGTAAACACGGACCCTCCTAAGGGACAAGCCTTTCCCCAGACTTTGGTCACCCAGCAGGGGTCCGATAAGGACCATTTGTAGTTGGATGACTGAACTGAGGTTCAGTTCCCTCTATGCCCCAGAAGAGATAGTCTACTTATCTGACTGTGATATTCAAATAAGATAAATTTTAATAACCAATTCAGATTGGAGAGGTATCAGGGAAAAGGTAAGAGTGATGTCCCTAAATAAGGTTGGAGTGTTTCTCAGCTTTGGAGCTAAGGCCAGGTCTCATAGGCTGGTGCAAGGTTTCTCTTATTCCTGTCTTTGCTATATCTGTATTAGTTTTCTTAATTTCAGAATCTTAGCAGTAGACAACAAGCAACAAGAAAAGTTCTGACTGTCAGAGCTGGTTGGGCCTATCTCTTTGGGCTGAAGAAAATAGAGGCACTTCTATTCAGAGACTGGGAAGCCAAAGCTCTTCCCACTTCCCATGCCAGGAAGGAAGTGCTAGTCATAAAACCAACTGCCACTCCCAGTTGCCCCTTCCCCCACCAACTGTCAGTCTTGTCAATTTCCTCTCTCTCTAATATTCCCACTGTTGCTTGTTACAAAACAGTGGCAGAAAGTCCAGAACTTGTTTTAGTTTCCTTTCCACATTACCAGCAAGGTTCTTAGCTCTATCAAATAATCCAGTGTCAGAAATGGATATGGTTTTATTATTCCAAGTCACAATTGTGATGGTAGCTTATTGAATATGTTATATAAAATTTCTGTCATATCTGGGTTAGACTAGTATTAGCCAAAATCTCTGAATTCAGAGATTCTCTAATTCTGTCAGTTTGTAGAATCAGGTTCCCTAATACAAATGTGAACCAATATAGTATAAAAATGTGAATAATTTCAATATTGTTCATGGTCAACTGACAACTGTTTGTGAGTCCTTCCAGTTGCTTTTTGGCATTTCTGATTCTGAAGAACAAAATCCTTTCTGAACAATGACTTTTTCTGTTTTGGTATGGATGGTATCAGTATGAGAACATGGTAGTGAAAGGAATGGTGAATGTTTTAGAATGATTTTTAGAATGATTTAGAATTTAGAAAAACTATCCATAGGAATTAGGTTTGGTTTCTGCAAGAATTATAGCTTTTAGAATTTCTGACAACAGAACCAGATCACAAAATACTTAGAATTGTAAAGGAAGCATTGGGAAAAGGAAAGGAAAGAGCCCTGCATTTGCAAGAAGAAGCCCGAGGTTCACATTTTGGTTTTGCCACTCACTTCCTGTGCAACTTTGGACAAGTTATTTTAATTTTCTCATCTGTAAAATGGAGAAAATTGAACTAGATGGCTTATGAGGTCTGCTTCCAGCTTCAAATCTGGGATCCAGTGACCCATGGTTCTCAGGTAAATTAATTAGCCTTCTTTAATGCTTTAATGAATAGCAGAACTTAGAGAACTTGTAAACTAAAGTAATTAGATAAAAGAATGTAAAAGACTTGAAAGGGATATCAGAAGTCATCTAAGCTACTTAAAAAAATTCCATAAATATTTTTTGGCAATTGTTTTTCTATCTAGTTTCCCCCCTTTTTAAAAAGATAACTGAAAGTGAGTCTCAGACCATAACAATCAGTTCTTTCAACATGTTAGGCTATAGTTTACACTTGAATCTAGAATTTGAGGTATAGTTAATGTGGCTAATAAGCCAAAAATATATATATTAGCATTAAGAGAAAATTCATTTGTAGTAAGATTTTAAAAAAAATCAAACCCCTAGAAAGACAGGTGATGTCTCACTCTAAAGTTGATTGTTGGCAGCAACTAGCTAAATCATAGCCTGTATGACCACTCTGATATACTTACATAAACTTTCTAGGCTACAAAGGGGAGGAAGTGTGATATATAGCTTGCAGCCTTGTCTATGGTCCTCATGAGGAAGGGAATGCAGACTGATAAAATCCTGAATCCTTCAACTTCTAAAGTGGGAAAACATATTTGCTGAGCTGTGCTCAGTATGTGGGGACCATGGTGTTTTTTAAAAGTGATTTTGAACCATAAGGAGAAAAAGCAAAGGAAGAGAGACGGAGCCAAGAGCCAGCAGCAGGAGGTTTGTGTTTGAACCATGAAAAGAACAGATAGCTATGAAAAGAACAGACTGCTGCTCCAGCAAGCTGGTTCTAGGGTTTATTAGAAGAGATGTGGAGGCAAGTCTGATGCTTCACCCTGATTAGATGAGCAGTGACCATAGAGAAAAGTGACTGCAGGCTTAAAGAAAATTATTATTAAAATACAGAATTCTGTAGAGCTTTACCAACAGCTGGAATCAGTGAGCCAAAATTGGAGAACTAACTGAAGAGAATTGTTGCCTTAATTGTAGCTGCTTTGTAACCCTGAAATCTAGAACAGAATCATAGAACATAGCAGCTTATTGGGATCTTAGAGATTGTTTAGATCAAATCTCTCTTTTTATACAAAAGGAAACTAAGGCACCAGAAGGAAATGACTTTCCCAAAGTCACAAAATTTATGAGTGGCAGAGATACTCAAACTTTTAAATTCTAAGCTCAATATTCTTTTTAATATACCATACTTTCTCCTCTATGTTGCCTGAAAAGCTTATATAATTATCTGAGTAATTATGCAGGCTATTATTTAGCTGGTTGCTGCCAATAATCAAGTTTAGAGTGAGAAATTATCTGTCTTCCTGGGTGTTTAATGGGAAAAAACACCTTATCTTCATCTTAGAATTAATAGTAAGTATTGGTTCCAAGGTAGAAGAATGGTAATGGCTCAGAAATGGCAGAGGGAGTCATCAAGTGACTTGCCCAGGTCACACAGCTAGGAAGTATCTGAGGCCAGATTCCAACCCAGGATCTCCCATCTCCAGACCTTGCTTCCTATTCACTGAACTGCCTCACTGTCCCCTCTAGCATGTTTAATTTTTAAAAATTTTGCCACAAATTATATTTTCTCTTAACATAAATGTCATCTTAGGTTATTAACCACCTTAACCAAACCTAAGCTTCTAAGCTTAGGTGATGAATAATAGCCCAGGGTGCTAAAGGAAATGATCAGTGTGATCTGCATCAGCTCACTGTCAGCAGTCCTTAAAAAAATTATGGAGAGTATTTGAAGGACCAGAGCACTAGAAATAGAAAAATGTCTCAAATGGAAAAAAAGATATAGTATCTTTAAACTACAGACTTGTACAACATTAATACATTTTGAAAAACCTAGAAAAATTAAGAATTGCTGGTCAAAACTTCCTTTCACAGACATCAGTCAAACACTTACTATGTGCTAGGCACTGTACTAAAGAGATACAAAGAGAAAACAAAAACAGTGCCTGTCATCAAGGACACTGCATTCTACTGAGGAGACAAGGTGTTAATATGAAAAGGTTCCTCTGAAGATAGAATGCTGGACTTGGAGTAAGAAAGACCAGAGGACTTCCGGTCAAGATGGCGGCTTAGAGAAAGCTAAAGTTCAGATCTCCGGAAACCCTTCCCTACTGAACTCAAACTATATGCTCCTAAGGCACCGAAATTCAAAACAAACAACAGCATAGATCCCAGAAATCCTCCTCCTGGACCTGGACCTGGATCAAAAGGTACAGGCCCCCCAAAAGCCAGAACATGAGATCACTCGGACCTAAGGGGTAGGGAGAAGGAAGGTCCCAGGACCCATCCTACCCAACCCAGAGCGCTGAGTCCGAGGCAGCAGAGGGAACCTCAGAGCCTCGGGGCCGGATATCCTGAAGGCCGCTTCCTGAAAACAACTTCCTAAGGAAAAATCCCCAGGGCCCGATGGATTCACCAGTGAATTCTATCAAACATTCAGAGAACAGTTAATCCCAATACTATACAAACTATTTGACATAACAAGCAAAGAGGGAGTTCTACCAAACTCCTTTTATGACACAAACATGGTACTGATTCCAAAACCAGGCAGGTCAAAAACAGAGAAAGAAAACTATAGACCAATATCCCTAATGAATATAGATGCAAAAATCTTAAATAGGATACTAGCAAAAAGACTCCAGCAAGTGATCAGAAGGGTCATCCATCATGATCAAGTAGGATTTATACCAGGGATGCAGGGCTGGTTCAATATTAGGAAAACCATCCACATAATTGACCACATCAACAAGCAAACCAACAAGAACCACATGATTATCTCAATAGACGCAGAAAAAGCCTTTGATAAAATACAACACCCATTCCTATTAAAAACACTAGAAAGCATGGGAATAGAAGGGTCATTCCTAAAAATAATAAACAGTATATATCTAAAACCATCAGCTAATATCATCTGCAATGGGGATAAACTAGACGCATTCCCAATAAGATCAGGAGTGAAACAAGGATGCCCATTATCACCTCTTTTATTTGACATTGTACTAGAAACACTAGCAGTAGCAATTAGAGAAGAAAAAGAAATTGAAGGCATCAAAATAGGCAAGGAGGAGACCAAATTATCACTCTTTGCAGATGACATGATGGTCTACTTAAAGAATCCTAGAGATTCAACCAAAAAGCTAATTGAAATAATCAACAACTTTAGCAAAGTTGCAGGATACAAAATAAACCCACATAAATCATCAGCTTTTCTATATATCTCCAACACAGCTCAGCAGCAAGAACTAGAAAGAGAAATCCCATTCAAAATCACCTTAGACAAAATAAAATACCTAGGAATCTATCTCCTGAGACAAACATAGGAACTATATGAACATAACTACAAAACACTCACCACACAACTAAAACTAGACTTGAGCAAATGGAAAAACATTAACTGCTCATGGATAGGATGAGCCAATATAATAAAAATGACCAACCTACCCAAACTTATTCATCTATTTAGTGCCATACCCATGGAACTCCCAAAATATTTCTTTACTGATTTAGAAAAAACCATAACAAAGTTCATTTGGAATAACAAAAGATCAAGGATATCCAGGGAAATAATGAAAAAAAAAACACAAATGATGGGGGCCTTGCAGTCCCAGACCTTAAACTATATTACAAAGCAGCAGTCATCAAAACAATTTAGTACTGGATAAGAGACAGAAAGGTGATCAGTGGAATAGACTGGGGGCAAGAGACCTCAGCAAGACAGTATACGATAAACCCAAAGATCCCAGCTTTTGGGACAAAAATCCACTATTCGATAAAAGCTGCTGGGAAAATTTGAAGACAGTGTGGGAGAGATTAGGTTTGGATCAACACCTCACACCCTACACCAAGATAAATTCAAAATGGGTGAATGACTTAAACATAAAGAAGGAAACCATAAGTAAATTGGGTAAACACAGAATAGTATACATGTCAGACCTTTGGAAGGGGAAGGACTTTAAAACCAAGCAAGATATAGAAAGAGTCACAAAATGTAAAATAAATAATTTCGACTACATCAAATTAAAAAGCTTTTGTACAAACAAAACCAATGTAACTAAAATCAGAAGGGAAACAACAAATTGGGAAAAAATCTTCATAAAAACCTCTGACAAAGGTTTAATTACTCAAAGTTATAAAGAGTTAAATCTATTGTACAAAAATCCAAGCCATTCTCCAATTGATAAATGGGCAAGGGACATGGATAGGCAGTTCTCAGCCAAAGAAATCAAAACTATTAACAAGCACATGAAGAAGTGTTCTAAATCTCTTATAATCAGAGAGATGCAAATCAAAACAACTCTGAGGTATCACCTCATACCTAGCAGATTGGCTAACATGATAGCAAAGGAAAGTAATGAATGCTGGAGGGGATGTGGCAAAGTAGGGACATTAATTCATTGCTGGTGGAGTTGTGAACTGATCCAACCATTCTGGAGGGCAATTTGGAACTATGCCCAAAGGGCGACAAAAGAATATCTACCCTTTGATTCAGCCATAGCACTGCTGGGTTTGTACCCCAAAGAGATAATGGACAAAAAGACTTGTACAAAAATATTCATAGCTGCGCTCTTTGTGGTGGCCAAAAATTGGAAAACGAGGGGATGCCCTTCAATTGGGGAATGGCTGAACAAATTGTGGTATATGTTGGTGATGGAATACTATTTTGCAAAAAGGAATAATAAAGTGGAGGAATTCCATGGGGACTGGAACGACCTCCAGGAAGTGATGCAGAGCGAGAGGAGCAGAACCAGGAGAACATTGTACACAGAGACTAATACACTGTGGTATAATTGAACATAATGGACTTCTCCATTAGTGGCGGTGTAATGTCCCTGAACAATCTGCAGGGATCTAGGAGAAAAAACATTATTCATAAGCAGAGGACAAACTGTGGGAGTAGAAACACCGAGGAAAAGCAATTGCCTGACTACAGTGGTTGAGGGGACATGACAGAAGAGGGACTCTAAAAGAACAGTCTAATGCAAATACTAACAACATGACAATGGGTTCGAATCAAGAACACATGTGATACCCAGTGGAATCACGCGTCAGCTATGGGGGGGGGGGAGGAAAATTTAATGAATAATGCTTGGAAATGATCAAATAAAATATTATTTAAAAAAAAAAAGAAAGACCCGAGTCCAAATCCATCTTTAGACACTTATTAGCTGTGTGACCCCAATCAAATCAGTTGCTGCCTGCCTCAATGTCCTCATATGTAAAATGAAGATAATAAGAATAACTCTGTGACCCTGGCAAGACACATAATGCCTGCCTTGGTTTCCTAATCTGTAAAATATAGATAATAAGAATAGCATCTCAAAGTTTAATAAGTTACAAAGTATTATTTGCAAAAAGCTTTGTAAACCATAAAGTAGCATGTATTCATTAAAAAATAAATACAAAATAGAATAAATTCTGGGTAACCATAGAATTGTAGGTTGTAACAAGAAGATGATAATAAAAATAACTCAGTGATCCTGGCTAAGACACTTAATGCCTGCCTTAGTTTCCTCATCTGTAAAATATAGATAATAAGAATAGCATCTCAACATTTAACAAGTATCAAAGTACTATTTACAAAAAGCTTTGTACACCATAAAGTGGCATGTATTCATTAAAAAATAAATACAAAGTAGAATAGATTCTGGGTAACCATAGAATTGTAGATTGTAAAAAGAAGGCAGACTAGAAAATAACTCTTATAGAGGTAATATGTAAGTAGAGACTTTAAAGAAACCAGAGAGTCTACAAGGAAGAGGTGAGGAGGGGAGCAATGTAGGGATGGAGGACATTCAGTGGAATGTCACAGAGAAAAACTGGGATTTGTATTGCCCACAGCAAGTTGGCCAATATGGCTGTACCATGGGTGATTCGAGAGAGAGAGAGGGCATCTACTGGGGCTTGGTGAGTTGGTATGATGTGGCCAGAACTATATTTTAGGGAAATCACTTTGGCAGCTCTGTGGAAGATGGGCCAGAGCGGGAAAAATCTGAGGCAGAGGGAGACCAATGAGGAGGCTGCTACAGTACTCCAGGTGAGGGGTGCCTCGACTATGGCTGTGTGAATGGAGAAAGTGAATATATACAGGGGTGGGATAATATAGAAACAAGATTTGGCAAAGGATTGGCTTGGGGAGGATGAGCGCGAAGAGTCAAGGCTTTGGAAGGGAAGGTAATCGTTGCTGTTATGGACATGTTGACTTTGTGGTGCTGCTGGGGCATCTAATTCAAAATGACTTATAGACATTTTTGTGGTGTAGGACTAGAACTCGGGTGAACAGCTGGGGCCAGAAATTTGGTTCTCAGAGAACAGTTGCATAGAGATGATAAATGAATCCAGAGGAGCTAAAAACATCAAGTGAGAGACTATAGAGAACCAAGAGGAAAGGACCCAGCTGCCACAATTAGGGATCATGACACGGATGAACATTCAGCCAAGATTAAGAAGTTCTAAGGAAGACTGGAACAACATTAAAAACAGCAAGGGTCAAGGAGAATTGAGAAGGAAATATTAGGTCCAGAAATGAAGAGATCATTAGTAACTTTGGAGAGAGAAGTTTGAGTTGAAGTCGAAGATATCTTAAGCCAGAAGATATCATTTTGTTGAAGTTATCATTAGCAAGATTGCAAATACTTTAAAAGAGAATGCATTCTGGGAAGATGGTAGAATTGGACAGATGATTACCTAACTCTCCAAATTCCTCCACAAATGTTTAAAAATAGGGGTTACAAGTGAACTTTGAAGAGATAAAAGTGGTTAAGAGTTGGGGAGAAATAGTTGTCCAGAGTGAGACAACTTGGGTGGGCTTTAGATGACTAATGTCTAAATAAACAGACATCAGGGACTGGAAGCAGCTGGGTAAGCCTCAACCTCAGCTTCAGAACCTTCAACCAACTAACAACATGTGGGTGGCTGACTGAGGGAAGAATGTGGGGCCCAAGAGCACAGACTAGATTCTGTGTCAAACTGTGACTACATAAAAGGAGTGAATATGCAGAAGTGAGTGAACTCTAGGAAAATGGAATTCTAAAATGTTGCTCCAGGACAGAGGGGTAAGAATATGCTTACAGCTTTTAGAGAAACCACAAGGGATCAAAGATCTTCAGAGAACTCTGGAATTACCAACAAGAACATCAAACTAAACACTGAGACATCACCTCCCTCACTCCATATACATACAAGGAGAAGAACCTGACACTTGCATAAAAATGACAATTAAGAAATAGGCTACTAAATGTTAAAAATTTTTAAAAGGTGGGTAAGTAAAAGAGAAAGAATCCAGCTTCAGATAGCTTCTTTGAAAATAAAGATGAGAAGAGTTCAAATTTAGAAGAGAGTGAAATTAAAGCATCCCCTTCTAATATTTTAAAGTTAAATGTAAAATGGACACAAGCCTATAGAGTTTGTAGAAGAACTTAAAAAACACTTTCAAAACTAAATGAAAGTTTGATGAAAAAATATAAGAAAATATAGAAAATGATTAAAGAAAGATCAACTAATTAGAAAAATAAATTTCAAAACCTATTTAAGAAAATAATTCATTAAAAATTAGAATTGGGCAAGAGGAAGCTGATAACTTCTTAAGATAACAAGAAATAATAAAACTAAATAGAAAAAAATGGAAAAAGATAGGAAAAATCTTATTATAAAAACAACTGACCTGGAAAGCAGATTGAAAAGAAATAATATAAGAATTCTTGGACTACCTGAAATTTATGATTAAAAAAAAGAGTTTAAACACTATCCTTCAAAAAACTATTAAAGAAAATTGCCCAGAAGTTTAGAAACCAGAACATAAAGTAGAACTTGAAAGAATTTATTGATCACCACCTATAAGAGATCCAAAAGTAAAAATTACAATAATGTTATAGCTAAGTTTTGTAACTGCCAGATTAAGGAGAAAACTCTACAAGCAACTAAAAAGAGAGAGTTTAAATTCTGTGGTGATACAATAAAGATAACACAAGATTTATCAGCTTCTAGGTTAAAACAATGAAGGGCATGGAATACAACATTTTGAAGAGCAAAGGAGCTGAGTTTACAACCAAGAATAAATTACCCAGCAAAGCTGAGTATCATTAAACAAGAAAGGAAACCATTATTTAAAGAAATAAAAGACTTTCGAATATTCTTGAAAAAAGTATCAGAACTGAAGGGAAAGTTTAATATATAAGAATAACAGGAAAGATAAGAAGATAAAATGAAAGAACAATTATACAGGACTTAATAAGGTCAAAATGTTTAACTTGTTATAAGGATAAAATAGGAATTTGGCATAATTGAGGGGTTTGGTATTAACCGACTATCTGAATGCCTGAGGCACAGCTTGGAATATTGCTGAGGGACTCAGAGTGGAGTGACCAACTGTCAAGGGGCGTTTGGAATTTACCTGAGCTCTGAGAAACTGTTCCTTCCTGTTCTCTGGATCTTTTTTGGGGAAACTTGGAAAACCAGAGTGCCATTTTAGATAGGAGAGAAAGTGCAAGTTGGAGAGTTACTGAACTAAGAAGACCAACAGAAGAAGAAGAAAGATCTCTTTTGTATCTCTGTGTGACTGGAGGTTAGAGGCAGTTTCCTGAGGCCTAGCAAGGCCCAGGACCTTGACCTAGCCTGACTAGGCCGAGAACATGACTAGGCTGACAGTTGATGAACTGAACTGAATTTTACTTGGAGACAGTAATTTAAGATTTATATATAAGGATATTAACTATTAGAAATAAATTTATTTAGCATAGAATTTGGGTTTTAGAATAGTTTAAGGAGTTCAGAGCAGGCCAGGGGAAACCCTGTGTGAGAAGCAAGTCAGTGAGAAGTAGTAGAAGTGGGACAAGAGAGATACCTTTTAGCTTTAGAAATACTATCCACAAATCTGTGTTTCATCTGGCCTCACCTTTCCTCAAAACTGTCAAACCTAATTAAATAGAGTTTTTTTATTTGTATCAGCTGCCTCCAATGTTTTATCAATAAGTTTTTCTTAGGCAAGCCTCAACTTATTTAGCTGGCAACCAACTAGTTTACTAACCTCAGCAATCAAACCCTGACGAAGATAAAGTGTATCCCATTCTCAACTCTCTATCATATAGGAAAATGGTATATTTTAACTTTAGGAATGAAATAATTAAAACTGGTTTGTTTGAAGGGACATTTTTTTTTTAAATCTTTACCTTCTGTCTTGTCAAAGCAGAAGAGTGGTAAGGGCTAGGCAATGGGGGTCAAGTGACTTGCCCAGGGTCACACAGCTGGGAAGTGTCTGAGGCCAGATTTGAACCTAGGACCTCCCGTCTCTAGGGCTGGTTCTCAATCCACTGAGCTACCCAGCTGCCCCCTGAAGGGACATTTTTGAGATCAAATTGAAGATAATAGAATGGGTTAAAAAATAAAATTCAGTGGGGAGGGATAAATTGGAACAATCATCTCATATAAAAGAGGCATGAATGGAAGGAGGGGATAAAGGGATGGTAATGCTAGTATCTTATTCTTATTGGATCTGGGTAAAAGGGAATAATACATATAGAAGGAGAAACACTTTCTTAACTTACAAGGAGATAAGAGGGGATAAAATTTAAAAGAGGGAATCTTAGTAGGGCATATAGATTAATAAAAAAAGAGGCAAGCGGATTAGACGGGAGGGAATTATAGAGGACATATTTACAAGTAAGAGGGTGAGATAGGGTTAAGGGAGAGGCTCATAGAAGAATAAACAGATGAACAAGTAGGAGGGAAAAGGGGACAAACTTTAGCAAGATGGGGAGGAAAATGAAAGTGGGATAAAAGTGTTGGGATTAAAGAAGTAGTGGTTAAAGGGAAATTAGATTTCTGAGGAGGAATAAGATAAAAAGAAAGATAAAGAAGGAAAGATAGTACAAAAAATAGAATCGAGGGAAATAAAAAAAATTCATAATTATTATTTTGAATGTGAATGGGATGAATTCACCTATAAAATGGGAATATAAGGCAGAATGGATTAAAAACAAAATCCAATAATATATTGTTAGCAAGAAACACATGTAAAACTGAGATACTTTTGGTAGCTAAGTGAAACAAAGCCAGGCCTAGAAATGAGAGGTCCTAGGTTAAAATCTGGCCTCAGACACTTCCTAGCTGTGTGACCTTGGACAATTCCCTTAATCCCCATTGCCTACCCCTTATCATTCTTCTGCCTTGGAATCAATACATAGTAATATTGATTCTAAGACAGAAGGTCAGAGTTTTTCAAAAAATGAGAGACTCTCATAGAATAAAAAAATAGAATATAAAGCAGAATGTATATGCTTTAGCTAACAAAAAAGAGCTACAATAATGATCCCATACAAGGTTGAAGGTGAAATAGATTTAATTTAAAGAGAAAAACAGAAACACTACATTAAGTTAAAAGGTACCATAGATAATGAAGCATTTTCAATATTAAACATATATCCATCAAATGTAATAGCATCTATATTTTTAAAAGAAAAACTAAAGATGTTATAGGTGGAAATAAAAAACAAAACTATAATAGTGGGAGATTTAAACCTTCCTGTCTCAGAACTGGATAAATCTAAACAAAAAAAATGAATATGAAAAATGTTAAGGAGATAAATGAAATCTTAGATATTTGGAGAAAATTATACAGGGATAAAAAGGAACATATTTGTGGCACATTTTACAAAAAGGGAGTCAATATTTTTATTAAGAGTCAAAAATTTTATAGTTAAATGCAGAAAAGCAGGAATGCTAAATGTATCTGTTTCAGATTAGAATGTAACAAAAATCATTTAATAAGGGACCATGGAATTGTAAAATTAAAATTAATTGAAGATTAAATAATACATTCTTAAAGAATAAGTATGTTAAAAACAAGTCATAGAACCAATAAAAATTTTTAAAGAAAATTATAATAATGAGAAAGACAAAACATTACATAGAGCAAAAGCAATAATTAGAGGAAAATTAATATCTCTAAGAGCTTATGTCAATAAATTAGAGAGAGAACAGATCAAAGAACTAGATATATAATTAACAAATTAAAAAAACAAGTTTAAAATCCCTAATTAAAACTAAATTAGAAATAAAAATTATAGATGAGATTAACAAAATTGAATGTAAGAAAACCATTGAATGAATAAATAAAGCTGAGTTGGTTTTTATTTTTTAAAAGCCCACAAAAGAGACAAACTATTATTTAATATGATTTTTTTAAAGAGAGAAGAAAACCAAATCACTAACATCAAAAAAGAAAAAAGTGAATTTAATGCTAACTTTCATGAATTCAGAGCAATCATTGGAAGTTATTTTGCCCAAGAATTTGCCAGTGAATTTAATAATTTAAGTGATATGGATGAATACTTGCAAAAAATATAAATTGTCTACTCTACCAGAAGAGGAATTCTTAGAATATGTAAATAAACTATTTTAGAAAAAGAAATTGAACAGACTATAAAAGAAACTTAAGAAAAAAAGAAACAGGACCAAATGGATTTACAAGTGAATTTTACCAAACTCTTAAAGATTATCTAATTCCAATATTAAATAAATTTAGAACAACTTGAAAAGGAGTCCTTTCAAACTCTTTTTATGAAGCAAATATGGTGCTGATACCTAAACCAGAAAGAGATAAAGAAAATTTTAGGTTAATTTCAGTAATTAACATAGGTGCAAAAATTCTAAATAAAATGTTATCCAGAAGACAAGAATATGTCATAAAGATTATACATTATGATCAAATAGTATTTATACCAGTATTGGAGAGGTAGTGATTAAAGGTAAACTAGATTTCTGAGGAGGAATAAGATAAAAAGTTTCCTGGTCCACAATCAAGAATGAACTACCCAGCAAAATTGACTATATTCTTGCAGGAGAAAGTATGGTCATTTAATAATATAGAAAAAAATTCTGAGCATTCCTAAAGAAAAGAACTGACTTAAACAGAAAATTTGATGTCCAAACACTGAACTCAAGAGAATCACCAAAAGGTAATTAAGAAAGGGGGGGTCAAAAAACAACAAAAAAAACTTTTTTTAAAGGGACCTAATAAGTTAAAATGTTTTGTATTCTTATAAGAAAAGGTGATATTGGTAACACTTAAAAATTATTATTATCATCAGGGTAGTTAGAAGTATACTTAGAGGGAACAATGACAAACTGTATATGATCAAATGAATCTATATATATATATATGTATGTATAAACTAGGGGTAAAAAAGAGAATAATAAGAGAAATGGGAAAAGAAACTAAATGAGTTAATTTTATATTTCATAAAGAAGCACATGGGGGCAGGAGGGGCAGAAGACCAATACAATGGAAGGGAGAAAGAAGTTGGAGACAGTCTCCAAGAAAATTTTAATCATTACAGTGGGAAGGACCAGAAAGGTTCAAATGGAAGGAAAACCTCCAACTCCAAATTCAATCATTATCATCACCATCCTCGTTGTCTTCATCATTATCATCAACATCCAAATCATCAACATCAACATCAACTTTATTATCAACATCATCATCAACAAACCCATTATCAACATTCACATCAACATCATCATCAACATCATCATCATCATCATCATCGTTGTCGTCATCATCATAATAATCGTCGTCGTCGTCGTCGTCATCATCATCATCATCATCATCATCATCATCATCATCATCATCATCATCTAACTATCCATCTTTTCCTGGCCCAGGAAAGATTTTTGCTGGGTACCTAATAGCATACTATGCAGAATTCTAAAGGAGAGCCAAAAGACCTAAACTCTGGGCTTGAGTGTCACTGTGTCCTTTGGGAGTAAAAAAGAAAGCCTTCTTTTTCCTGAACTCGGTTTCCTCTTTTATGTATGAGTGAAGGTTACCTGGACTTTGCATTAAGTTAGTCAGTTATATCAAAGAATAAACCAGATGTAAACAAGAAAAAAAAATTGAAAAGGGAGTCAATCCTTGCCCTCATGGAACTTACTCTTTAATTGGAAGAGAAAAAACAAAGAAGGGAATGGGATCCAGGGGAGTTTTGATCTGAGGAGTAACAGGGATAGAGAATGGAGGCAGTTTATTGTTATGCCTTTATTAGGTGATAATTATGGTTATTTATATAATATTTAATATTATACTTATATGATATTGTTGATATGATAATTATCTCTCAGGGATAGTATTCTAATTTTAGATGATTGGACTAGATTATCTCTAAAATCTCTTCCAATTCTAAATCTCTATGATCTTTTAGTTGTATATTATAGAAAATGTGCAGCTAGACAGACCACAGTCATCAATCTTTGTGTCTTTTGCTTATCAGACCTTGAAGAAGGAGTCCAAATATTGGATCTGTGCTCCCTTAAATAGTACCACATAGTACCATTTAGTAGGTTTGAAGGCTTGATGTTTAGGATGAAGTAAGTTTTGAAGCTTATGCCTTCAAAATTAAATTCATTGTCAAAAAGTTACAATAGAAAATGTCATTTTTTTCCAGAAGCAGCATGGCCTCAGCACGAAGAAGAATAGTTCCCATTTTATTGGATTTGATTGTGTTTTTTCCTTCTCTTACTAGATTGTAAGTTTCTTGAGGGTAGAAAATTATTTTTGTTTTTCCCCCTAAGAGGTTGTATTGACTTGTCCATAGTAGGCACTTAAGAAAGTGTTCATTGAATGAACGAATTTTTAAAATGAATAAAGAAAGTTTAATAGAAGTAATAATTATTTTGTTTTTTCTGTGTCTTCAACTGGAATCATAGAGCAAATATCTGATAAAAGTATGCATTTTTCTTATTTTTTAAAATGAACTCCATTTTAAGCAAAAGCAGCTTTAGAAATGTTTATTTTAATATTTTATTTTCCTCCAATTACATTTAAAAACAATTTCTAACATTTATTTTTTTTAAATTGGTTATCTCTTTCCTTCCACTCTCCATCCCCTCCCTCTCCCTGAGATAGTAACTAATCTGATATAGATTTTTACATGTACAGTCATTCTAAATATTTTGCTATATTGTGATTATTTTGTGGAAGTGATCTTGGACAAAAAAAAGAAGAATGTTTGAATGTTTATTTTGGTTCATCAGGTGTTTTTTTTTTCTATAGACAGATGGTATTTTTAACATGCATCTTTGGGATTATTTTCAACCACTGTGTAACTGAAAATAGCTAGGCCATTCACAGTTGTCTATCATACAATATTGCTGCTACTGCATACAATATTCTTCTGATTTTGTTCACTTTGCATCAGTTCATGTATATCTTACCAGGTTTTTCAGAAATCTTCCTGTTCATCATTTCTTATAGCATAATAATATTTCATTACAATTATGTACCACAACTTGTTCTAGCTTTACAAATTATAATACAGAAGCTAAAACAATTTTATTGAAAAGGGCAGAAGTTTCACATGTTTTACTTTATTGTTGTGTTTGTTATATATCTATAAAGTAAGAATCTGTAATGTCACTATTGTGAGTACTGTTTGGAGTTTAGATTGTTGTAGCTTAATATAACTATCAATGAGACTACCTGTTGCCATGACAGAAATCTTCTTCCCTCAGCAGACAGCCAGGTGATGTTCTCTTCCAACTGAGCTAGGCTAATCCTTAGAAAATTAAAATGAAGTATATTGCTTTATTCCATACTTTAAATGATCCTAGCTTGTTTGAATTGGTCCAAGATTGTGTTCCCAGTTAAAAAAAAAAAAACTGAGACCTATGGATCACTCCCCCAGCAATATAAAGTAGCAGAGGAAACAGAGGAAATAAGTGAACTGCCCAGGTGACCCAAGGTCATTTGGGTACTAAGTGAGATTTGAACCCAGATCATTTAATTCCTGAGTCAGAGTCTGTATTAGTCATTGAGATAAATGCTCTTGAAGAAGCCAGTTAGCAATACTATAGAATTTTAAAGTGGTGCAATAAAAAGTCCAGGATTTGAAGACAGAGAGAAACTGAGTTCAAGTTGTGTATCTATTACTTTCTTAGATTGGGATCCTTTAAAAAATTTTAAGTAAGTTTTTAGTAATGTCTTCTGTCTTTTACATCATCATTAAAATGTTCCCCACCATCCTTCTCCTCTTTCCTCCCCCTCCTACAGAGCCATGCATATAACAAATAAGATTTTTTCCATTTTTATAAAGAAGTACTTATTCATTTAAATATGTATTAAAATACTTCCAGATTATCTTCCCTCCCCCACTGAACTTTGATATTGGGGGAAAAGGATATTTCCTTCTATGGTTAGTCCTGCAATTTCAGTAGCTACTACCAGGTGGTACTACTTAGAAGAACACAGGTATAAATTTAGATTAATCTCTTTTTTCCAAGGGTTGATAACCAAGGGTCTCAAAGATTAATGAATATGATATATCCAACCATATGTTTTCTACAAAATATAGAAACATTTTACTATCTGCCTTGCCATTTGACACACATATATTTACTGTCTTTCATCATAGGTTTTAGTTGACACTGGATCCTTTGTTTCATGCCCTGGGCAGACCCAATATCTTGATTCCAAAATGTCTTCTGATGACTAGCTAGACATGATTTCAACCCCTCATGAAAGACCGACTTATTTACAATACTATTTATTCAAGGGAGGATTTTAACTGTACATTTTCTAGCACTCTTTGGTTCAGATAGATACTATGTTGAGGGAGCAGATGAGACGTTTGTGTTCTCAGTATAGAGTGAGTTTAGAGCAGATGTTGTATTATATATTGTTTCTGATTATTAAGTATTGTTTATTTACTAGCTGATTCTATTCTAAACATAGAGTATGCAGTATTCAAAAATGTTTGCCTATGGAGGATAATGAGTTCATTATGTCAGGGTTATTGCACTAGTGTTCACTCGGTGGAATGTGACACCTAGTTTTTATTTGGGTAAATCTGCAATTAAATTCATTTTGTAGAAAGAGGAGGAGATGAAGGATGGGTCTCTTACTCTCTCAGAGTCACAGACAGCTCAACACAACCCATGAAGATTTTCATCCCTCAGAGCACACATGCAAAGTGCCCAGCTCCTCAGTTTTTATATTTGAGAAATATTAAGGTCATGATTATTAGTATCACCAAAACAATGCCTTGCATTAGATGGCTTCTGAGGTCCTTTCCAGCTCTGAGAGTCTGTGATATATTTTAAAATGGGATCATAGGTTAACCTAGGGCATGAGACATTCATACCAGTAGAACAATACTATAACTTTAGACAGTAGAGAATAAATATATTAAATCTGTATCGAGGCATATCTTCCCCAAAGAATAATCATATTAAAAACATTTTTCAATTAGACCTATGATTTTTTTCAGTATAGAGAGCTTCCTATATCAATGCAGATTGGCACCTTCTCTGCTATTTATACTCTTAAAGCATTGCCTGGGGGCACTGAGAAGTAATAACTTGTCCAGGGTCACACAATCATCATGTTTCAAATGTGGAAGTTGAATCCAGAACTTTTTGATTTTGAGGTAAGTTCTATCCATTATTCCTTCCACATTTTAATATTATAGAAATGAAATGTTATGTTGATATATCACAGTTCAGTTTTTTTAAATTTTGGCCATCTTTCCTGGTAAGGCATGTTACTCCAGGGAAAATATAGCTTTAATTTTTTGTAAGAAATGCTCATGGGGCAGATTTCATTTGTTATGAAGACTTTGGTTACTCTTTAATCTGCATACTTTCCATGTAGATATGGGTTCCAAATGATTTTTTTCCTTGTTGTCTTTTGTTTTAAGCTCCTTGGATCTCTGGAATTCCAGAGATCTTGATTTGTGAAATATGTTGATTTGTGTTTCTGTGAATGCTAGATATTAGTCATTCTTCTATAGAAACAAGGCAATCCCCCTCTCCATGAGACTTAGATTCTGGGCATACAGACAGTTCTACTCAAAAATTATTCACTAGAAACCAAGATATCAAATTTTGGCAGGCTTGATACAAAATTAATGAAAATTGTTTTCCCTCAGAAAATCAATACCATTTCTCCTTGCTTTAACTCAGTTGTCTCCTTTCTCTTCCCTGTGAATTCTCTCACTCCATTTAAATGTTTTTCAATCCTACTGATACCAGGGAGTCATTTTGTGTTAATCCTTTTATAGGACAGGTTTTACTGTACAGAATTATTATTTTTTTATATTTTTGGTTTGAATCTTCGATTTCATTAGTGTGAAAAAGTAGTCCTCTGATCAGCAACCCACTTACAACTTAAAGCAGGAATAGTTAGTCCAGAATGTATGAACTGTCTTTGAAAGTATTTTGCTCTTGACCTCAAAAGATTCTTATTGCCCGACACAATGGAAGATACTCATGAATGGTTTACTCGCTTAAAATTTATTAAAGATGTAATCTTAGCCACTGCAATGTCTCAGATGCTGATGATGAACTGGACAACACCTGGAATTTGCTCTGGATATATGGGTCTTCTGTTAGAACTGAATAATCCCACCTCTTATGAGGTTGTGTCTAAAACAGACTTTATAGATCAAGGGTCATATGATAAGAAATTTTCTCTGAAGTGATGTTTACCTGACAATGTTTTCTCTACTCTAGGATCCAGTACAGAACATATTCTCAAGGTTGGGGTAATACTTTAGGGACACTAATATCTTCCCAGATTTATGGCCGTATGAAAGAGGAAACAGGTAACTAACCTGGGATACTAAGAGATTAAATGACTTGTCCATTGTCACACAGATAGTTTATGTTAGAGATAGTATCTCCAAAATTCAAAGCTGGTTCTCTATCCTTCCTGTCCCTTCCTCATGGAATTAAAAATAAGTAATGTAGTCAAAGCAGTCAGGGATTTACAATCTGCATTAATGATTCAGAGACCTACAAAAGATTTCCTCATAGGTATTTCTTCCTCTTCAAGTCTTCACTAAATTGCTCTCTCTTGCTCTCTTGGTTCTTCTACTTGTCTAACTGTTCCCTCTTAGTCTTGAATTTAGAGGTTTTAGGGGGGCAACAGGGGAAATATAAAACATATTCTTTCCTTGAAAATCTTCCCTGAGCAGGGATCCAACCCAACTTTTGATTGTTGTCATCTCTAATATAACTGAAGAGGAGCTTTTTGTCATTCTTAGCATTTAGCAATTACTACTTTAGCATCTCACTCAAAAATTTAGTACAGCTGATAGTGTACTTAAGTAATTGTATATGAGTTATCCTCTTGTTTATGCCTTTTACAAGTTTTAGTTGGTTGATGAAATCCACAGTGGGTTTTTTTTTGTATGCTTTCTTTTTCTTCCTCATTGAAATCATTTGTCATTGTATCATCAGGAATTTGTTCTTGGGAATCAGGATCTACATCCCATGTAGGCTTATATCTTACAAATCTATTTATCTTTTCCTTGAATTTAGCTTTGCCAAATCTAAGTATACATGGGAACATGGCATCCATCCCTATCATGAATTCAAAGACAGATTTGTTATTTCTTTACAACTTTATCATAATCTCTATTTTGGTGACAAATTTATTCTAATTGGTCAGGATTAGATCTAGAATAGTAATTTGTCTTGTTGCTTCTTCTCCCTTTTGAAAAAGTTACTGTTAACCCATACCCCCAAAATGTTTAGAATCGCTTTCATAATTAAGAATTTCTTCATATCAGTATACATTCATAATATATAGACCTGTCATCAATTTTAATCTATTCCGTTCCTTTTGGAAAAAGTATACTTTTAAATAGGTTAATTATAGTTTTGAGTTCCCTTTTAACAAGTTGCAATGATAATCAAAGGAAAAATTTATCTCATTGTATTGGAGAGGCAATATGGCTTCCCAGCTGTGGAGTCTGAGAATAGTAGTTCTTAATTGTATTGCTTTTTTTTTTAAAAAAAATATATTGTTTATTAACTGGATTATCTTGAGAAGTAGTTGATTTCCCCTTCAGAGACTTTTAAATAATGACTTGATGACCATTTGTTTGGAATGATATCATATACGTTCTTTTCATATACTGATTGAAGCAGATAGTTGCTGACATCCTTTCAAATTTTCAAGTCCTGTGATTCTTTAAACATCATCTCACCTCTGTAGATCTCAGTTTCCTTATCTGAGAATTAAGGATACTGGATTGGATGTTTGCTAACATCCACTACTCCTCCATCCTAGGTCATTTCATTATTTTCATTTCTCATATTTTTTGTATTTACTTATAGGTATTTAAGTCTATGTGTTTCATTATTACATCTTTTGGATTTTGTCTCCTGAGAATTACTGGTTCTCTCCTCTGATACTCTTTTTATATTATACCTATTTTTCTGTGAGATAAGTATTGTTGGATTTAGTTTTCTCCTCTTTTCCATTTCTCTACTTTCAGTTTAAAGAGATCGTAATCACATTTACAAGGTTACTGAATTAAATTTATCATTTATACCAGTTTTTACTCAGTTCAGAACCTTCCCTAGTCCTAAATTTTAGTTACCCTTCTCCAAGGTACTGAATTTAATGTTATATCAGGTTCCTTTTTTGAGGAAGAGAGTAATCTAATAAACCAGTTTAGAATAAGTTTATTTTAATGTATTTCTTATCCCAGGCTTATATTCAGTTTAAAAGATATAGAAAAATTATAGGATAGTATGCAAAGGACTGTATACCTAATGCTGGTTTCCATCATTATTACCCTTGGGAAACATTGTCTTTAGACCAGTGTGTCTTTTCCAGAACTCTTCAAGTCATAATCTGAAAATTATTGCTTTTTCTGTCTCTTCATAAGAATATTCCATGGTGTACAACAAAGAGTTATTATGTGTTTTGGGGAAAGAAGTGACATTTATTCCATGATGGACAATTAAGAAGCATGTACTATACATAAAAGATAGTGTATAGAAGATGTAAATATAGTTCAGACATAATTTTGATTTTACTCGAACAATGCTCATTAAGGCAAAGCTTCCACAGTTATATACTATTCCATTTTGTACAATGAATATAGAAATAATTTAATAATTTTCTAAGAATATTTAATACATAGAGGGAGTTTCTTCACTTGGAGTTCCCCAAACCAAGAAAATCACACAAAATCTGTCTCCAAATCCCCAAGAAAAACATGCCATATAACTTAGTATAGATAAAAAAGGAGAAGTACAACATATTATAAAAATTCTCAGGAAAAAGACTTATTTTTGAGTATTTTAGGAGACGGATAAAGATAGGGCTTTAGGATTATCCAGAGTTTTGTAGGAGGAGGAAACAAAATGAGCTAAGGGGATAGACAAAGATGTATCAGAGATACAGGAGAGTGGCCAGATTAGCATGATGGCAAAGACAAGGAAGAAAAGAATTGGAGGAAAAGAGAGGTGGAGGTGGTCAAAAGTGAACAAATGATATACTAAGTTCAAGGAGAATGAAGCTGCAGGAAAGACCATTGAATTTGGTAACCATGATGTAATTGCTGACTTCTTTGGGGAGAAATTATAGAGAAGAAATCCAGATTTCAAGAAACTGAAAAAAATGATCATAGATTGAGAAGATCACGTAGTCTAACTATTCATTTTACATTTGAGGAGACTGAGACCCAGGAAGCGACTTGTTTAAGGTCACATAGGGTAAAGATTAAAATTTAGGGGAGATGGGGAGACTGAGGCAGGTAGAAATTAGTTTCTCTCTGCAAGGAGTATTATATTTTTTAGAGGTTTATTAAAGGCTAAAGATTAAAGAATATACAAGTAAGAAACATGTGCCTAGGCCAGAGGCCTAGACAAAATAACCTCACATCACGCAAGAGACGAGCCTGCTCCAAAACGGAAGTCCAAAAAGAGCCAAGAGCCTTCAAAAGCCTTTGAATCCGCTTAAATACCTTCTCGATCTCGGCCCAGGTGAGATTACAAGGCATTCTGGGGAAGTGGAACAAAGGCTCATGGGGATTGTAGTCCTGTATTCGAGTCTATTTTTTACAATAGAACATGGCAGTTTGACTTTGAAATAAAAGTTCTTTGACTAAAAGTCAGAGTATATCTCTACTTCCTACAACTTTCAAGTTGTTGCATGTAAACTTAAATTCAAGTAGAATGTAAAATCCTTTCTACTCAGTTCAATAAATAATTAGTGAGTGCTTACTGAGTGTAAGATATTGTGATATAGATCTGAGGAATACCAAGATAAAAAACTAAGCTAGTCACTGTTTTAATTAGTTTTAACCTTTCTCCTAAGGACATTCAACATGTATACAAAGTAAGTGAAGAAATGTACATACAGCAAAGTAATTATTCAGAGAGAGAGAATGGGAATGAATAACAACTGAGGGGATGCAGAAAGCCCTCAGAAGTTAGAAAATGGCACTTGGGCTGTGCTTTAAAAGAATCTGTTGTAAGAGAAGAGGAGGGCATTTATTTCAGGTATGGGAACCACTTCTGCAGAGGAGGTGGGATATAGAATGCTTTCTATAGAGAGTCCATGAAGGTGAGGAAATATTTGTTACTGTGTTTTACTATTTCCATCTTCTATCATAGTGCCTTGCACACAGGAGGCACTTACTAAATGCTTGGTGAATTGACTTGAATTTGACAGGAGCATCTTTTGGTGCATAAATGTAGATTGCTTACCTGCTTACTTCTTGAATTAGAGCTCTGCCCTGCTCTCTATCATATAGAGAACTAAGGACTCCCCTGATTTCCATCCTCAAGTATATTCAGCCATGTTTGCTTCTCAATCTCTGGAAGCTTTAGTTCAACAGTTGAGTCCAGTCAGGTTATGGTAACCTAATCATTTGGGTAGAGAATTTGTGTCATTATTTCATAGGGCTGGTCAGGGTTCTCTTGAAGAAACTTAAGTTCTGTTTTCTTGCAATATGCTTAGCTAGTTTGTCTCTGCATGTCATCAGCCTCAGTGTCATAGTTTGAGAAGTCAGTACCTGTGTTCGCTCAGATTCATGGAGGAGGGAACTCAATCTTGGATACACCAATAGTTCATGAATTGGTATTTTATTAATTAGGAAATGGTGTGACAATGAACGGAATGCTTGACTTGGAGTAAGGAAGGAATATATTCAAAGCCCACTTCTGATTACAGTATTTATATTTCTTGTTGCATATAGTACTAACTTTTTGTTTTATATATGTAATTTTTATGTTTAAAAAGATCCTTCTGTGTCCTGTGTGGCTCAGAGAAGTTAAATTGACAGGTCTAAGGTCATGTTTTCTATAACTTTGTAACAATGGACAAATTGCTTAACCTCTTTGGCCTGAGGTTCCACAACATTTTTTCTGAAAAGTAGGGCCAATAATATATTTTAATAGTTTAAATTGCAAAGAAAGTGCATACTTCTATCAATAGAAGGTGTTTCTACATCTATTCCTTAAAGCAATAAAATTATAGATAAATCACAAAACAGTTTTCAATGATCTATTTTGCTTCCTTGTTGTGGTGTTTAAGTAAAGAAATCTATGGAAAGTGTTTGCAAATTTTAAAGCACTGTATTGGCAAACCCTGGATTAAAAAAAAAACAAAAAACAAAAACTCATCATATATCTATGGTTTCAATGTCTGTTTTTTGTTATAATATTACTAGCATTTCTAAAAGCCCTGCCAAGTAACAGTTGGGAAGGAGTATATATTTGCTTTACTTCTATATTTATCGGGAAAACTTCTAGTGTTTCCCTATTGCAAATAATATTATCTTTTGGCTTTAGATGTATACTTCTTATTATAGTGAAAAATTCAAAGTCTGCACCTTCTAGGGCCGAGAGAAGTTAAAGTGGCATGTCTGAGGTCATGTTTTCTCAGACCCTGTGAAATTGGACAAGTCACTAAACTTCTTTGCCCTGAGTTTCCATAGGGATATTTATGCTACTTACTTTACTGTGAGGAAAGTATTTGTATACTTTAAAATATTATGTGAATGTGAACCATTAAATCCTGGATTGAATATAGAAGGGTACCATCATCCCATGTGCACTCCTTTGACAATCTTTGGAGGCAAAGCATGGCAGTCAGCAACCATCCTGGAAAAATATCAGGTAAGCTTTCAAAATATCTCAGAGTACTGGGACGACCTCCAGGAATTGATGCAGAGAGAAAGGAGCAGAACCAGGAGTACATCGTACACAGAGACTGATACACTGTGGCACAATTGAATGTAATGAACTTCTCCATTAGTGGCAATTCAGTGATCCTGAACAACTTGGAGGAATCTATGAGAAAGAACACTATCCACATTCAGAGGAAAAACCGTGGGAGTAAAAACACAGAAGAAAAACAACTGCTTGATTACATGGGTCGAGTGTATATGGCTAGGGATGTAGACTCTGAATGAACATCCCAGTGCAAACAAGAACATAGAAATAGGTTCTGATCAAGGACACATGTAAAACCCAGTGGAATTGTGTTTCAGCTATGGGAAGGGGTGGGGGAGGGGAGGGAAAGAATATGATTCTTGTAACCAAGGAATAATGTTCTAAATTGACTAAATAAAATTTTCCAAAAAAAAAAATCTCACAAATCTGGGTCCTTTCACATATTCTTTTGTGTGAAAAGGCATCTTCCTTTTATTTATATTATATTATATTAATTTATAGATTGAGAATGTAATATCTAGAAGGGACTTTAGATATCATCTAATTCAGCTTCTTTTTCAACTTGTAGATGCCAGAACTGGATTTTAAACCCAACACTTCTGATTTCCTGTTTTAGGGCCCTTTTCATTATTTCCACACTCCTTTGCCTCAACCTTTGTCTTTTGATCAGATTGTTGATTAAAGAAGGAGATAGTAAGATGTTCTGTAGAAAGGATTAGCCCTTAAAAATGTCCTCTTAATACTAAATAGCACCTCAGATTGCTGAGCTGCCTTTATTGATAAACATTTCCTTGTTCAAACTAGAATATGGATATTAAAGTGATATTTTTAAAAAAGATGATCTTAGACAAAGGGAAGATTGAAAAGATAATAAGATAATCATAATATTAATCAAATGATAGTTATATAGCATTATATACTTTTAAAATTAGAGTTATAGCCATTATCTCATAGATTCATAGACCTTTAGCGCATTATAGCTGGTAGGGACCCTCAAATTATTTATCTAAGATGATTACAGTTAATTTCAGGAGATCATGTATATGAAAGCATTTTGAAAACTATAAAGTTCCATATTAAGGTAAAATATCATTACTAATAGGTCTTTATAACAAAGAGCTTTGTGAAACAGTGTGGGCAGTTGTTACTATCTCTATTTTACAAATGAGTAAACTGAATCAAAGCCTAATTTATTTGCCCAAAGTTATGTAGGTCAAAATAGAACTGGAACTAGAACCTAGCCTCTTAGTCCATTATAATTGTTACTAATGCCATGACATGTCATTGGGCAAATCTGATACCTCTGGTCAAAGTTTGTTATTACCTTTCTCAGAGTTCTGCCTTAAGTTCTGGGAGATAGGTATTTAGTCCATAGCTATGCCTATTCTGGACCCTTAATGGATATTGCCTTATTCATTGTTCTATTTGAGGTCTACAGACTCTTCAAGTCTAGTCCAGTCTATATGTAGAGTTCCTGTCCATAAGAAACATGGACTTTTATAAAGCATATTACTGTTCTTCCCTCCTCCAATGCCTCGCTTCTTACTTGGTTTCCTTTGAGACTCAGTTGCTTGTGCATTTATTATAAGGCAGAGCTTCTCAAAGTATGCATCTTTCAAGGGGGTCCACTGGGTCAAAACAATTTTATAATAATAGTATGACATTATTTGTCTTTTAAAATGCTCCTTTCTTCTAACTATCTATGAGGCATGATTTTATTCATATATTTCAATCAAAACAATGTCTTCCATTGTGAGTTAGATTTGAAAAATACATAAAACAATATTACTTTTCTCATTAATTTTTGAAAATACAATAATTTTTCATTAAAATATGTTACTCATGTTAACATGTGATGATTTTATTATTCAGATTATAAAACAAATAAATTTCTTTTGAAACTAATCAGTTTTAATTTTAAATACAGTAAATATTGAAAGTATAACCTATATACATAGGTTTTTTGAGTTTTCAATAATTTTTCATAGTTTAAAGGGGTTCTGAGGCCAAAAAATCTTGAGAATCATTGCTCTCATGTTATCTGCCATTTACCTTGCAAGTATCTTGAATATCTCTGCATACGTGTTCTCTGCTACCTTTTAGAATGTAAGTTCCATGAGGGCAGGGATTGGTACTGGTTTATCTTTGCATCCCCAGAGTTTAGCATGACATGTAGAAAGTACTTAATAGATTGTGTTTAAAAGATCAATAGATATTATTATGGGAACCTTCAGATAAATAAATACATGTTAATAACTGTTATGGACTTTTTCTTTAGACTTTCATTTGCTGAAGAAGGGGATCAGCCTATCTCTTCCCAAATACATTTTTGTTTTTTTTTTGTCTTCCTTAAAACTGTTCCTCTTTCTTGAAAGCAGGCAAAAGTTTTCAAATGGCATTTCCCTCGGAGAGTAAACTCCTGAAATTATTTATTTACAGTGGTCTCACAATGCCCCATTCAGCCTTAAACATTTTTAACAGATTGAATAGCAACCCCCCCTCAAACTTGCATGAATATTTTAGTGTATATGATCATTAGAGAGGAAGCCTGTTTAGATAACTGCAAATTTAGCTGCAGTTTATTCTGTTCTAATCCAAATAAATGTTCAGTCCCAACAAGACTTAATTCTTCTCTTTTGAAATCCTGGCAGCTAGTGGCTTTCCTTGTTAAGCTGCCAGTTTTTGACTCCCATTTGAGAAAAGAGGGGTGAAACCAAGACAACAAGGTTGAGCCTTGCTGTAGTGGCTCCTCTCACAGCTGCGGGGGAGCCGAAGCCTTCTGGGAAGTTAGCTGACATTTAACCTCAAGTTGCTCCCAGGCAGCTGCTGAATGAATCTGGCTTTTTTGGTTAATGGTTTTCTGCTCTGACCTTTATGATTAATGAATCTTCTTTAAGAAGCATTTAAAGAAAGTGTAAAGACAAAAGGTTGGTTTTATTAATTTCTTCCCTTCTTTGCCCACAGAGCCAAAAGAGATGGTGTCATCTGACAGGAAACCTGCTTCCTTTTGTGAAAAATCAGACCAAGGTAATGCTTATTTTGGACCGATGTGTTGAAATGGTCTCAAATGTTCCTTTGCACTAAAGTGCTTGATATTCTTTGATGCCTCCTGCTTTGGTTTTTGACACCAAGTGCCAATCTCTCCTCGATTTCCCTGCACAAATACATCTTACAAACAAGAGGGAATTGCTTATGGCTACATCATAAATGGTATTAAATGCAATGCAAATTGAATTTATTTTCTAATATCTCCCTCCCCCCCCCATTTTAACTTAACATTTGGGCAGAGTCTTGATTGAGGGATTTTGATTATGATTTCTTGTTGCTGTGAAAAAAGAGTTTTGTGATATAAACAGGAGGAAAATTTGACCCTGATATATGCCAAGTGAAGAAATTTTTCTTGCATTTAAGTACCAGTCAGATAGATCTACAAAAATTGTTTTTTTGAACATGCAAAACTGTTGGCATGAATTTCTAGAAATCTGTGCTGAAACTTAAGATGATAGAAACAAGCTCACACATATATATTTTGGAGTGAATTATATAGTCCAGTTGTTGAGTAGCATGGCTGATTATGCTTGACAGATTGCATATTTGGTTTGCAACATTTTCAAATTGTTATGGGGTTTATTTGCATATGTTGTCATAACCAATATGACAACATATGCAAATAAGATAATATAAAAATATGCGACATAAGCACATAAACAAAAGTATATGCATAAATGTGGACATCCTAGAATCGCGTGGTTATATTAAGTGCCGGACCGTTGTATGAAAATGGACATCTACTTGAAAGTTCTGACTGGTTCACTTCTACAGCTTAGGGAATTGTCCTTTTTTTCACTGACTAACTGTATGGACTTCACCATACTGTGCTGGGCCTGAAGTCAAGGGGGACTTGGTTCAAATACTGCCTCGGACAATAACTGTAGGCATGATTTGTGGTGAGTCACTGGACCTCCCTAAGCCACCTGGGCAATGGTGTTGGATTTGTTAGGTATGTTGGAGAGAGTTCCCATGCCAGGAGTGACCCATACTGACAAAGTTATAAATCCATTGTGCATAACTGTCTCTAGCCACAGGTATAGTAAAACCATCTTAGTCATATTCACAGGATAATAATTGTCATCAATATTTTTATTTGTTGTGCTTCTTGTTTAGTTGTTTGTGCCTCTTCCTGACCCCTTTATGGAGTTTTTCTTGGCAGAGATACTGGAGTGGTTTGCCATTTCCTTCCCAGCTCATTTTAAAGATGAAAAACTGAAGCAAAGTACTTATTGTTTGGTCATTTCAGCCATATCTGACTCTTCATGGCTCCGTTTGGGATTTTCTTGACAAAGACATTGGAGTGGTTTGCCATTTCTTCCTACAAATGAGGCAACTAAAGCAACCAGGGTTAAATGACTTGCCCAGAGTCTGGGGCTGGATTTGAACTCAGATTTGACTCCAGTACCTCAGTTTTCTCACCTCTAAAATGGAGAAGAAACAACAAACCGCTTGAGAATCTCTTCCAAGAGAACCCGGAATGGGGTCAGAAAGTGTAGGACACAACTGAACCCACACAGTAATAACAATAATAACAAAGGATTAGTGATTCTAATTTACACATTTTGTAGATGAGGAAAGTGATTTCTGGAGAGAGAAGTATCCAATTCAGTTTTACAGAACTAGCAAATAGCAGAGCTGGGACTGAACCTCAGGTCCTCTGTCTACACGTCCAGTGTTCTTTTATTCTATGTCAGCTGCCTCTTGTCCATGTGTATACATGCATACTCTCTCTCTCTCTCTCTCTCTCTCTCTCTCTCTCTCTCTCTCTCTCTCTCTCTCTCTCTCTCTCTCTCTCTGTCTCTCTCTGTCTCTCTCTGTCTCTGTCTCTCTCTGTCTGTCTCTGTCTCTCTCTATCTCTGTCTCTGTCTGTCTGTCTGTCTGTCTCTCTCTCTCTCTCTCTCTCTCTCTCTCTCTCTCTCTCTCTCTCTCTTTCTCTCTCTTAAAGATTAATTCCTCAACTGCCCTTTCATTGGAGTTCTCTAGGAACCAAGATATGTTATTGTTGGAAAACAAAAAGTACTTGAGCAAAATTCTTATCCAGTTATCTATAACATTTTTTATCAAGCTACAGTGATTGATAGAAGGGGAATTAGGGGGCTACTGTTTAATATTTGTTCATTGCATTTGTGGTATCACTTGAGTGTCACTGAGGAAAAAGAAGTCAAGGAATTTCAGTTTTCCATCAAACTAAAAATAAAGTAATGGCATTAGTTGAGAGATCTATGTGGTACAGTAATGATAGAAGTGGTTTGGCTTTAGAAGACCTGGGTTCTTTGACTTAATAGAAAAGTGAGTTTAGTTAAATCACTTAAACTTTCTGGAGCTCTGAGTCCACCTCTGTAAAATGAGGGGATTAGATGATATATTGTGATTGAGGACCTTTTCTGCTTTATGAACTCTCTGTTTCTGACTCATAGCTATTTCTTTCCCCAACCAGTCGACTCATCATGAGCAAGTAGATTCTATGTTACAAAGACAGTTTTAATTATTGAGGCTGCTCCTAGATCCATGTCTATACAAACATGTAAATGCAGCTTTGGTATTTTTGAAATATTTAATGAAGTTGGTAGGAGTTGTCTGACATTTACTCATTAGATCAATTAATAGATTAATGACCAAAGGTGAAGCAAAGAATCTAGGTTAGGAATAACAAACTTCTTTGAAACTTGTCTCAAAACATCACCTTTTTTCCAATGATGATAGTATAGTTTGGGTGTGTGTGGCAAGAGCTAAGCTGGTGAGAGATTACCTTTTCGACCAGGAATCAAAGACAGAGTTGTAAAGTTCTCTTTGCAAAGGCTGCTTTTGTAATGATTTACTTTCCATTAAACTATGTTGCTGTATATAAGTGGTTTTGTAGATAAAATAAATGATCAGATTTAAAGTGTATTCTGTCAATAATCTGAGTGTTTCTTGAAATATTTATAAAAGCATAACATAAATTACATTGTTATCACATTTATCACTAGTCCATTGTAGTATTAACGACTGGCAGAAAAAAAGTGTTGAAGTGAAATTGCAGATTGACTTACAAATCAATAATCATAGAATTAGGAGAAGCAGAAATAATAGGGAAATGTCATATTTTTAAATATTCTTCTCTGACTTGTCTAGGCTGTCTTTTATAGTTGTCAAAATGCTTAGACCGGTTTCCGTGACATGATCTTTCTATATTACATGCATGTTGGAGATATTTGGCTGTAATATTATGGCATCTAGTAAAAGTCAGAAGACTGGTAAGCATTTTTCTCTGGATCCTTTCTTTTGAAGTGGTATGTTATTAATATTAGTGTTAATAGTATCATTAATAGTAGTAGTAGCAACAACAGTAGTAATAGTAATAAATAGCTATTTTTTAGTCTGTTTTTATCTGTGGTCTAAAATTAGTTAATATTATTTTAAAAGTAGGTTATTTGGAGGAATCTTTACATTATTAAACGCCTCCTTAGGTTCTAAGTAATCAAGAAACAAAGTCACAACAGCAAAACTTCCAGAGCTCAGGTTTGTTAAAGGAAAAAACTTTGGTAGGGAAAGTAAATGAAGGTGGTGAAGGGATGTTCGAATTTGCAGGTTCATTATGTTTTCAGTGGTAAAATTCACATGATAATTGCTCAGTTCAGATTTATTTTTGTCTTTTTTGCAGGCAGACATTACATTTGCTGAAAGTTGTTTCCATTTGGGGATAATCTCAATACTCTTTTAAGATTGTCTTCCTGTTCACTTTAACCCTAGTTAACTGGTCTTATTATGCCATTTGGAGAGCAAAAGCCCTGTCTGATTTATGGGCCAGAATAGTTAGTTCTATTGATTAGTCCCTAGCAACCAATGCATTTTCACTTACCCTGTCAATACAACTTGTAGGCAATATTAAGTCATTCTTTTTTTAAATAAAATTTATTTAATTAATCAGTTTAGAACATTATTCTTTGGTTATAAGAATCATGTTTTTCCCTCCCTTGCGCCCACCCCCTCCCATAGCCAAAATACAATTTCATTGGGTATTACATGTGTCTTTGATCAGAACCTATTTCCATGTTGTTGATGTTTGCATTAGGATGTTCATTTAGAGCCTTTATCCCCAGTCATATCCCCTCGACCCATGTAATCAAGCAGTTGTTTTTCTTTTGGGTTTCTCCTCCCACAGATTTTTCCTTTGAATGTGGATAGTGTTTTTTCTCCTATAACCCTCTGGGTTTTTCAGGATCACTTGCATTGCCACTAATGGACATTCGATTGTGCCACATTGTATCAGTCTCTGTGTACAATGTTCTCCTGGTTCTTCTCCTTTCCTTCTGTATCAGTTCCTGGAGGTTGTTCCAGTCCCCATGGAATTCCACCACTTTATTATTCCTTTGAGCACAATAATATTCCATTACCAACATATACCACAATTTGTTCAGCCATTTCCCAATTGAAGACCATCCCCTCATTTTCCAATTTTTTGCCACCACAAAAAGTGCAATATTTTTCTATGTTTTTTTTTTCCTTATTGTCTCTTTTGGATATAAACCCAGCAGTGGTATTGCTGGATCAAAGGGCAGACAGTTTGTTAAAGCCCTTTGGGCATAGTTCCAAATTGCCTTCCAGAATGGTTGGATCCATTCACAACAACACCAGCTGTGCATTAGTGTCCTGATTTTGCCACATCCCCTCCAACATTTATTATTTTCCTTTGTTGTCATGTTAGCCAATCTTCTAGGTGTGAGGTAGTATCTCAGAGTTGTTTTGATTTGCATTCCTGTAATTATAAGAGATTCAGAACACTTTTTGATGTGCTTATTGATTTCTTTATCTGCAAATTGCCTATTCATGTCCCTTGCCCATTTTTAAACTGGGTAATGACTTGCTTTTTTGTACAATTGATTTAGCCTCTTATAAATTTAAGTAATTAGATCTTTGTCAGAGGTTTTTGTTATAAAGGTTTTTTCCCAATTTGTTGCTTCCCTTCTAATTTTGATTGCATTGGTTTTGTTTGTGCAAAACCTTTTTAATTTAATGTAATCAAAATGATTTATTTTACATTTTGCAATATTTTATATCTCTTGCTTGTTCTTAAAATCTTTCCTTTACCATTTATGTGACAGGTATACCATTCGATATTCACCTATTTACTTATAGTTTCCTTCTTTATATTCAAGTCATTCACTCATTCTGAATTTATCTTGGTGTAGGGTATGCGACTTTGATCTAAGCCCAATCACTTCCATAATGTTTTCCAATTTTCCCAACAGTTTTTGTTAAATAGTGTATTTTTGTTCCCAAAGCTGATATCATTGGGTTTATCATAGACTGTCTTGCTGAGGTTATTTACACCAAGTCTATTCCACTGATCTTCACTTCTGTTTCTTAACCAGGACCATATTGTTTTGATGACCACTGCTTTATAGAACAGTTTAAGATTTGGTACTGCTAATCCCCCTCCTTCAATTTTTTTTCATTATTTCCCTTAGTATTCTTGATCTTTTGTTCTTCCAAATGAACTTCATTCTAGTTTTTTCTAATACAGTAAATAAAGTTTCTTGGTAGTTTGTTTGATAGGTATAGCACTAAATAAGTAAATTTGGGTAGGATTGTCATTTTTATTATGTTAGCTCATCCTACCCATGAGCAATCAATGTTTTTCCAATTGTTTAGATCAAGTTTTAATTATGTGGAGAGTGTTTTGTAGTTGTGTTCATTTAATTACTCTGTTTGTCTTGGCAGATAGATTCCTAATTATTTTATATTGTCTAGGCTGATTTTAAATGGAATTTCTTTTTCTAAATCATGCTGCTGGGATGTGTTGGAAATATATAGAAATGCTGATGATTTATGTGGCTTTATTTTGTATCCTGCAACTTTGCTAAGGTTGTTAATTATTTCCAATAGCATTTTAGTGGGTTCTCTAGGGTTCTTTAAGTAGACCATCATTTCATCTGCAAAGTGATAACTTGGTCTCTTCATTGCCTATTTTAATACCTTCAATTTCTTTTTCTTCCCTAATTGGTACTAGTAGTGTTTCTAGTACCATGTTAAATAATATAGGTGATAATGGGCATCCTTATTTCACTCCTGATCTTACTGGGAAGACTTCTACCTTGTTCCCATTGCAGATGATGCTTGCTGATGCTATATATACTGTTTATTATTTTTAGGAAAGGCCCTTCTCTTCCTATACTTTCTAGTGTTTTCAATAGGAATGAGCATTGTATTTTGTCAAAGGGTTTTTCTGTATATATTGAGATAATCATGTAATTTTTGTTGGTTTGCTGGTTGATATGGTCAACTATGTGGATGGTTTTCCTAATATTGAACCATCCTTGCATTCCTGGCATAAATCCTACCTGGTCATAGTGAATAATCCTTGTGATCACTTGCTGGAGTCTTTTTGCTAATATCCTATTTAAGATTTTTGCATCTATATTTATTAAGGGGATTGGTCTGTAGTTTTCTTTCTGTTTTTGACCTGCCTGGCTTTGGAATCAGTACCATATTTGTGTCATAAAAGGAATTTGGTAGAACTCCTTCTTTGCTTATTCTGTCAAATAGTTTGTATAGTACTAGAATTAGTCATTTTTGAATATTTTATAGAATTCACTTGTGAATCAATCAGGCTCTGGGAATTTTTTCTTAGGGAGTTCTTTGATACCTTGCTTAATTTTTTTTTTCTGATATAGGATTATTTAAGTATTATATTTCTTTTTCTATTAATCTAGGCAATTTTTATTTTTCTAAATATTCATCCATATCACCTAGATTCCTGTGTTAATTGCCATATAATTGGGCAAAAATGTTTTTAATGATTGCCTTAATTTTCTCTTCATTAGAGGTGAGTTATCCCTTTTCATTTTTGATACTGTTAATTTGGTTTTCTTCTTTTCTTTTTTTTATTAGATTAACCAGTACTTTATTTTATTTGTTTTTTCAAAGTACCAGTTTCTAGTCTTATTCAGTAATTCAATAGTTCTTTGACTTTTGGTTTTATTTATTTCTCCTTTGATTTTTAGGATTTCTAATTTAGTCTTTACCTGGGAATTTTTAATTTGTTCCCTTTCATGTTTTTTAATTTTCATGTCCAATTCATTGACCTCTGACCTCCCTAAATTTTTTATATATATACTCAAGGATATAAATTTCCCCCTGAGTACTGTTTTGGCTGCATCCCATAGATTTTGAAAGGATTTATCATCATTGTCATTCTCTTCAATGAAATTATTAATTGTTTCTATGATTTGTTCTTCAACTGATTTTGGAGAATCATATTTAATTCCCAAATAATTTTGGTTTGCCTCTCTATGTAACCTTGCTAATTATTACTTTTATTGCATTATGATCTGAAAAGGTTGCATTTATTATTTCTGCTTTCTTGCATTTGTTTAACATGTTTTTATGGCCTAGTACATGGTCAGTCTTTGTGAATGTACCATGTGTTGCTGAAAAGAGGTATATTTCTTTTTTGTCCTTATTTTTTTTCCATATATCTATTAATGCCAATTTTCCCAAGATTTCATTCACATCTCTTACCTCCTTCTTGTTTATTTTTTGGTTTGATTTATCTAGTTCAGATAGAGGAAGGCTCAAGCCTCCCACTAGTATAGTGTTATGATCTGTTTCCCCCTTACGCTTCAATAGTTTCTACTTTAAAATTTTGAATGCTATACCACTTGGTGCATACATGTTGATTACTGATATTTCCTCATTGTCTATACTGCATTTTATCAGGATGTAATTACCTTCCCTATCTCTTTTAATCAGATCTATTTTTACTTGGGCTTTGTCAGATATCATGATTTGCTACTCCTGCCTTCTTTTTCTCAGTTGATGTACAATAGATTTTGCTCCAGTCTTTTACCTTTACTCTGTGTGTCTACCTGCCTCATGTATGTTTCTTGTTGACAATATATGGTAGGAATTTGGTTTCTAATCTACTCTGTGATTTGCTTCCATTTTATGGGCGTGTTCATCCCATTCACATTCAGATTCATGATTACCACCTGTGTATTCCCCATCATTTTGATTTCCTCTTCTAGTCTTGACCGATATTATTTCAGAATTTTCTTCTAAACCAATGTTTTGCTTTTAATTAGTCCCCCTAGTCCCTTCCCTTATTTTACTTCCCTTCCTTCTCCCTCCCCCCTTATTTTCTTTTAGGGTCTATTAAATTCCCTTCCCACTCTCTTCCCCTCCCTTTTTGTATTCCCTTTTCCACTACCCCCCTTAGCTTTTCCCTTTCAACTTCCCTGAAGGATAAGATAGGATTCAATACCCCCAATAGATCTACATGCTCTTCCATTTCAGAATTGATTCCACTGAGAGTAAGGTTTAAATATTACCTATTAGCACTATCTTCTTTTCTTTCTTATAATTGTATTCTTCTTCACATTCCCTTCCCATGCGCCTCTTTATGAGGTATAATTTAATCTATTTTTCTTATTCCTTCTAGTTTCTCTTTGTTCCATCTTCTATTCCCCACCCGCATTTATTTTTCTTTTACATATCATCTTAAGTCACTTAGTACTCCAACCTCTTTCTATGGATAATTCTTCTAACTATGATAATAGTGAATACAGTTTTTGAGAGTTACAAATATTATTTTTCTATATAGTAATATAAATAATTTGACCTTACTGAAGCCCTAAAATTTTCCCCCTCTTTCTTGTTTACCTTTTCATGTTTCTCTTGAGTTTTGCATTTGGACATCAGATTTTCTGTTTAGTTCTGGTTTTTTTCTTTACAAATACTTGGGAATCTTCTATTGTGTTAAATGTCCATTCTTCCCCCTGGAAGTATATAGTCAGTTTTGATGGATAGGGGATCCTTGGTTGTAGACCCAATTCTCTTGCCTTCCTGAATATTATATTTCAAACTTTTTGGTCCTTTAGTGTGGAGGCTGCCAGATCCTGTGTAATCCTGATTGGTGTTCCTTAACATCTGAATTGTTTCTTTTTGACTTCTTGCAATATTTTCTCTTTAGCTTGGAAGCTCTTGAATTTGTCAATTATATTGCTGGGGGTTGTCTTTTGAGAATTTAATATAGAGGGAGATCTATGGGCTCTTTCAATATCTATTTTGTCCTCTTGTTCAAGAACATCAGGGCAGTTTTTGGATAATTTCTTGTAATATGATGTCAAGGTTTCTGTTTATTTCTGGGTTTTCAGGTAGACCTATGATACTCAAGTTGTCTCTCTTTGACCTATTTTCTAATCATTCATTTTCTCAATGAGACATTTCATGTTTCCTTCTATTTTGTTAATCTTTTGACTTTGTTTTATTAATTCTTGCTGTCTTTGAGATAATTAGCCTCTACTTGCCCAATTCTCATCTCTAAAGACTGGCTTTTAGCTATAATCTTTTGATTTCCCTTTTTGATTTAGTCTATCCTGCTTTTCACGGCTTCCTGCTATTTAATTCTGGTCTCCAATTTGATTACCATTTCATTTGATTTCTGGGATTCTTTTTCCAAGTGGGAGATTCTGTCTTTTAAACTGTTGTTTTCTTTTTGAACTATTTCCCATTTTCTTGCCATGTTTCGCCTACCTTTTTAACTTGGTTCTCAAATTCCAGGCTGATTTCTTGGAGAGCTTGTGATCAATTTCCATTTTTTTTGAAAGCTTGGATGCGTTTGCCTGTTTGTTGTCCTCTGCTGCCTCCTCTGTAGTTTGTTGTTTCTCTAAGTAGAAATTACCCAGAATCAAAGTTTTTTTCTTTATTCTTTTGGTAGTTATAGATTGTAGTTCTTTGGTATTGGCCATTTCTATGTTTGTTTTTTCTTCCCTTCCCAGACAGAAGTCTAAGTGAGAAGGGTAGGTAATTCTCTGTGTATCAAGCTTCAGCAAGGTTTTGCCCTGAGGCTCTTTTTCAGTCTTCACTCTATCTGCATGGGCAGCCCCTCTCTGCCCTGTCTCTGTGCCCAGGTTCCACATTTCTCAGCCTCTTGGGGTCCCAAGTCTCACTGCTCTCAGGGGCAAGTACATGGTTCCCTCAGCCAGCCGCCTCTGAGAACCTAGGGATTGCCCCACCCTCACACTGATTCTTGTGTGGTAGGTGTAGTGGGGGAGGGGTGATTAGTTTGCTCCTTGGTATGAGCAATTCTATTCCCTTATAGTATGGAAATGCCCAAACTTTGCCTACCTCCAAATTTTTGCCCTATAGTAGAACTCCTTGGCTTATGTGATTCTGCTCCTTGTCCTTTTGAGGCTTTTCACATTGGTTGGTGGTGAGGAGAAAGAGCCCCTTGATACTACTCTGTGGCCATTTTAGCCCAGAAGTCAGAGCTAAGCTTTTACTAAATTGAAGACAGATCCAAAGATCAGGACATCCCAGTTGCTTATTCTTATTATTTACCAAAATTCTCATTTTTCTTGATCTCTCTCTTGTTAATTATCCATTAATCTTTAACAATTTGGTTCAACAAATATTTATTAAGCACCTGACAGTTGTTAACCTTTTTGTGGAAGAGACTGTGCATTAAAGCAAAGAGAGTATCCTGATATCAAAGAGTTTACAGTTGAGTTGATTAACATATATTTGCTATAAATACCTCCATAACAAATGTTAGATATTCCTATTTATGTTAGATATGGATAGATATGTACCTATAGAACACAGGAAAGAGTCTGGGTCAATCACCCAAACTTCTCCTCTACTGCTGAATGTCTGGAACCTTATCTAAGAATATGTCACTTCTGTGCCTCTTAAATTGATCTTTTTTTTTCGTTCTCTTCCAGTTACATTTCCTCATTCATCTATTTTCACTTAAGTCCAGAATTGAAATATTGTTTAATTTGATTATTAAATGCATTCTAACAGCAAGACCATGAAACCTAAATGGCAATGTTCCATTCAATTCCCTGATCCAGCTAGAGTTGCCTGCTTTCAACTGGGAAGAGGGTGAAGCTGGTCTTAGTATCCTAGCCTGAAGGATTTGATATCTAAGATGAGATTTATAGGACAGCAGAGACTTCAACAGAAGAACATTAATTCCTTAGGCAGCACCTGGTGCTGAGATGGCAATTGTATCTCCTGGGTTAGTAGCAGCCTTGGCTCTGGCCACAGTGGGGTGGGGTGTATTGGGGAGGGAGGGTGCGTAGTGTGTAGGGTTTAGACATAGGGGTTATTCCTAATTATAAAAGCTGTAAGTAAAGGACTATCTGAACCTGTTTGCATTAAGAGGTGGTTTGTGTGCTTTGTGGCTTTATTTTAGAATGACTGTTGCAGTGAAAAGAGTATTGGAGCATTCAGAAACTCTGGGTTTATGTTTTTCTGAACATGGGACAATTCATCTCCTCTTTTGGGGACCTCTTTTTACTCATCTGTGAAATGAGGAAGCTAGTTTAGATAATCAATAAATCCTTCTGTGGCTCCAGCATGCTATGATTTTTGTGTCTTCGACTTATTATGAATATTACCACTAGATGTCAGTGGCAACCTCCTTGGACCCAGGTTTATGTCATTCATTATTGAAAAGACTGACATTTTATTAGGTTACCTTATCCAAGAAAAAGGTAGATTTTATGATAAAAAATTTAAAAAGCCTTTTAGGGGAGGAAAAGGATTTAAAAACAAATCATTATCTGTTTTTCTACATTTTTTTCTTTCTTAGCGAATTCCTATTCATATGTAATGAGCTGCTTTTTACCACTATTTTTCTCCCACCTAATGCAAATGCATAGGGAATTATGGGAGGGGATAGAGGGAGAAAGAAACTATAAGAAATTGTACATCTTATGCAATTAATGTAATATGCCAACATTGCATTAATGTCTGTGTTTGGGGTTGGTTACATTCTGTTTTTCTCTGCCAGTGTTTTGGTCTTACATACCAAAGGAAGATGAGAGCATAGTATGAATTTTTCAACATGCACATCTGTGTCTTGTGTACTCTGAGATATCTGAACTTTTCTGTCTCTACTCTCATCTGTTAAAAGATACTCAGATCAAAATGATCTGAGTTTTGTCTTGTCAAGCTAGTACAAGGATATTGAATGGATCCTTTGTGAAGAATTGATGGAAAGACATGCTATAGGTGGATGGGAGCACCCATACTGACAATATCAAGGATCCACTGAAAAAATATGTTAGCACTGGGCTTAGCAGGGAGGCTGTAATCATGAATGAAACAAATTCCCCCCTCCACCCCCACCCCCCGTTTTGAAGGAGCTTACCAGCAAGGAGGGGAGATAGGCCATCTATTAAAAATCTCATGGATCCCTCTGGTTGGATTGAATGGAATTTATCTATGGACAGAATGACATTTATTATCATTATTATGGATATAATGTGAGTACTGCTATGTTCTTCCTTTTCTGAAATGTACTGAGGACCAGAAACAAGAGACAGAAGTTATAATCGGATTTCATTTTTTCATTCTAGACCTTTGGGTGAGAGTAGCCTTGACTATTGGTTCTATAGCTGATGGCCTATTTGACTTCAATAAAGAAACTTCAACCAATGAAAGTTAATTGAGGCTTAGGAAAAGTTAGGGTTCTGTGTTTAACAAAGATCATTATCTATTCTGCATTGACAGGAGGAAAAAGGATTTCCATCCATAGTATATTACTTTACACCAAACATCTTGCTCACTAGGGCCCCTATTTCACTGTAGATAAGGATGAAATGCTGGCTAAATGTCAAGCAAGGAGTGTTAACAATACATGCACAGAGTTGGAGTATCATACTTTAGATTTACTTCTTTGCTTAAACAAAGGATTCACACCTTGGGAGGGTGATTAAGGGTGAAAATTTGGCCCAAGGCTTTTCTCTTTTTGTCTATCACCTCTTTCCTCCATCACATAACATCCAACAAGCATCTACTTATGAGGTGTTTTGGATGGAATTACTCCTGTATCTGTCATTTGGCAAGATCTATTCATTTGAAAGAAACTATTCCCTATCCCTCATTAAGAAATTTAACTCCCACACCCATATGCCCTAATTTATTCCTTCTGAAAATGTCAAATTTGCAGTGACTGGAACCCTACAAATGACTGTATATACTTTGTACAACTTTGTAAAGTGTACAACACTTTAGCCTTTCACCAGTTTCAAGCCCCTCTCTCCTAATTAAAGCCATCATAGTTTCAATGGATTTAGAGGTGGAGAGGCAATTTAAGGATCATCTAGTCCAGTCCAAATTCCTCATTTTATAGCCCTCATTTCTATTCTTTTTGTTAACTGTTCTATTTTGAATTTAGTGCTTTATACTAATGCAACTAATTAAACTTGCTTAATAACTATTTACATTTAAATTAATTAATTTCAAGAGATGTCATTTCTATTTAGTCACTCATAAATTATCCTTCACCATTTTCACTGTTATGTGAATATAAATAAATATATATGCATGTATCTATCCAGTATTTCCTAAAAGATTTCTTTATCCTTGTATTTGTATTTTTGCATGCTCTATTCTTTCAGCCTAGCAAAACATATCTTATATGTATTTGAATTTATTTCCTTTTGGGAATATTTATATGATTAACCTCATCATGAATCTTCCCATTACTCTTTTTTTTTAAACTGTTATCTCTCATGTTAGAATTAATACTATATATTGGTTCTAAGGCTGAAAATCAGTAAGGACTAGACAATGGGGGTTAAGTGACTTGCCCAGTGTTACATAGCTAGGAAATGTCTGAGAACAGACTTGAACCTAGAATTTCCCATCTTTAGATCTGGCTCTCAATCCACTGAGCCACTAGCTGCCTCCCCCCACCCCTGCATTGCTCTTTAAGCAACCCACCATTTTGATTCTTTGGAGACTATGGCATTAAATAGTTTACGGTCATATCCAGGGGGGGTTTTGTTGTTATTAATTGTGTCTCACGGTTCATGAGCTCATTTGGGGTTTTCTTGATAAAGATACTGGAGTGGTTTGCCATTTCTTTCTGCAGTTCATTATAAAGATGAAGAAATTGAGGCAAACAGGGTTACATGAATTGCCCAGGTCACACAGCCAGTAAGTATCAGAGGCCAAGTTTGAACTTACATCATCCTGACTTCAGGCCTGGCACACTATCCTATTCACCATCTAATTGCCTCATCAATGGGATAAGATAGGCATTTTTTTAGTGTTAATACTAATTAAAAAAAAAACCTCTGAGAAAGGTCTAATTACTCAAATTTAAAAGGAGATAAATCAGTTGTACAAAAAACCAAGCCTTTTCCAAAATGGTAAATGGGCAAGGGACATGAATAGGCAATTTTTAGATAAAGAAATCAAAACTATCAATAAGCACATGAAAAAGTGCTCTAAATCCCTTATAATCATAGAAAAGCAAATCAAAACACTCTGAAGTATTACCTGATACCTTGTAGATTGGCTAACATGACAGCAAAGGAAAGTAATGAATGCTAGAGGGGATGTGGCAAAGTTGGAATATTAATGCATTGCTGGTAGAGTTGTGAATTGATCCAACCATTCTGGAAGGCAATTTGGAACTATGCCCAAAGGGTGCTAAAAGACTGTCTGCCCTTTGATCCAGCCATAGCACTGCTGGATTTATACCCCAAAGAGATAATAAGGAAAAAGACTTGTACAAGAATATTCATAGCTGTGCTCTGTGGCGGCAAAAAAATTGGAAAAGGAGGGGATGTCCTTCAATTGGGGAATGGTTGAACAAATTGTGGTATATGTTGGTGATGGAATACTATTGTGCTAAAAGGAATAATGAATTGGAGGAATTCCATGTGAACTGAAACAATCTCCAGGAATTGATGCAGAGTGAGAGGAGTAAAACCAGGAAAACATTGTACACGGAGATTGATACACTGTGGTACAATCAAAAGTAAAGGACTTCTCTATAAGCAGCAATGCAATGATCCAGGACAATTCTGAGGGATCTATAAAAAAGACCATTATCCACATTCAGAGGAAAAACTGTGGGAGCATAAACACAGAAGAAAAACAACTGCTTGATCACATAGTTTGATGGGGACATGATTGGGGATGTAGATGCTAAAGGATCACCCTGGTGCAAATAATAATATGGAAATAGATCTTGATCAATGACACATGTAAAACCCAGTAGAATTGCACATTGGCTACAGGAGGGGAGTGGGAGGAGGGGAGGGAAAGAACATGATTCATGTAACCATGGGGAAATATTCTAAATTAATTAAATAAATAAACTTAAAAAAATGAAGATTGGCATTTAAAGTAGCCTTTGTATTAGTCAGAAACTGGAGTATTTAAAGAAGTGATGTCAAACTCAAATTGAAACAAAGACCAGTAAACTGTTCCAAATGATCTCTGCAAGCCAAATATGACTTAGAAAAAACCATATATCATCTCTGTTTTGTTATAGTTTATCTATTTTTGTAACTATTTCACCATTATATTTTCAGCTGATTCCAGTGGCCCTGGAGTGTTTGTGTGTCACATGCACCAGGACACATCTGACACCTCTGATTTAAAGCACTGTTGAATTGCCTAAATATGAAATCTATCTTATTCTTTTGTATATCATATTAAGATAATTAACAATAAATGATACTAAATGAAACAGTGGAGACTAATTCATCTGAGGGGAATTATCAAGATCTTTTAGTCATTAAATAATCAAGGTTGATTCTGTATCATTTTCTTATCAATCCTCTTCATGGTTAATTGATTTTGTCCAGTAACTGCCTAAGTCATGGGTCTCTGTCTCTGAACTTAGTTCAGAATTCATCTGGCCGGTAATGGGTTAAGTTTTGAAATCTAGTGATCTTGTCAATCTCTGTTCCATCCTTGCCTAAAGGAATTTAGCTAACCTTAGGGAATGGAGTTTGCCTTGAGGGAGTCTGGTCTAATATCTTTATACCATCCAGTTATCCTTTAAGGATGTCTGGTTTGCTGTCTAAAAAGTCTGATCTGTTATTTCTAAACCTTGCTTCATTTCAAACAATGAGCACTTCTTAGTCATAGGAGGGAAGGAGAGGCTTGTCACTAGCCCCTCATTATCAGACTTCCAACCAATCATGTTAGCTTCAACCCCCTGCCATCACCAGCCTTGTTCTCTTCTTTGTTCTAAGCTTATAATCATGAATGACATCTTTAATTCTGAGTCTTTGGCTGGAAATGGAGGCATTCATTGACTCTTTTACTGACAGATAGCATGCCCCTATTAATAAAATGACATCTTGACCAGAGGAAAATGCCTCACTTTACCTTTTTTGTTAAATTTCGCTTGTGACAACCAGAGTATAAGGAAAGGGGATAAAAAAGCAGAAATAATTTAAGTGGCTGCTCTCAGTTGTAGGCATTTCCAGCAGATCACAGATTTTGATCTAGAAAGGCACATGGAGGTTTCTGAGCAAGAGGATGTCAGGATGTTTGATTTTAAGGACACTAGTCTAGAGGGCAGGGAATCTGGGTGGCATAGTAGATAGTGTCAAGTCTGGCCTCAGACACTTATAAGCTATGCAACCTTGGGCAAGTCACTTAATCCTGTTTTCCTCATCTGTAAAATGTCTGGTGAAGGCAATGACAAACCACTCTAGTATGTCTACCAAGAAAACCCCAAATGGAGTCAGGAAGAGTTGGACATGACTAAGAAATAACTAAATAATAACAAAAATCCAGAGGGCATATGCCAAATAAATTGGAGCATGGAGAGAGAGGAGGTGAGGAGGCCATTTAGGAGGTTCTTGGGATACTTTCCTTGGGTTTGGACTAATCTTAGGGTAATAGAAGATTAAAAATTAATATCCAAATACTTCAAGTATTATATTTTTATAAAAAAATTTTAATAATAACTTGAAGAAAAAATAGGGATAGCCTGAGCAAAGAGGAGCTGTCCAGACCCCAAAAAGCTGTAGGAGAGAGCAAGGAGGAGAACATGGGAAGAGAGAGAAAAAAGGTGGAGTTCCAGCAAATTTATTTACAAAATGGAAGTACTCAAAGTGGGGATGAAAGAGGAAAGGGATGCTGGGTAATGTAGTTCAAAGGTACAATATTCCAATTACACAGTTACTAGGCCAAAGGGGTGACCAACCTAGTCATTTTTCCAAAATAATTCCAAAGTGTTAGTAAGAAAGATAGGATCACTTCATAGCTCCACCATTATGTATGTCTCAACAGTATAAAATGGCGGAAGAAACAATCATTTTTAAAGTTTTTACTTAGGGCCAAGCACTGCTCAGCTTTACTATTATCTCAGTTGATCCTCACAAAAACTCTGGGAGGGAGGCACTATTAATATCCCCATTTTACAGCTGAAGAACCTGAAACAGGAGTTAAAATCACTTATACAGCATTACATAGCCAGTAAACACTGGAGGCTGGATTTGAATTCAGGTCTTCCTACCTTAAGGCCCAGGATTCTATCCTATCTACCACCTACCTGCCTTATACATACGATTTGTGTGATAAGAGATGAAATCAGTGGAAAGGCCTTTGTATTTGGTAATTTGGAAGGCACTGGGGACCTTTTGAATTCTTTTTCAACAGAGTAGAGAAGCCAAGAACTTCAAGGTGAGTTCAGATCTCTAGCAAGAAGATAAGATTTCATTTAGAGATTTAATTATGTCTCATACTGCCAGAATTCATGTATGCTTTTTTGTGTCTTCTAGTTAAGGGCATTGACTTTTACAAATGTCTTTTCTATTTCCTTACATTCATTGTAGACACAGTAGACTATGTCAGGGCAGCTAAACAGTGCAGTGCCAAGCCTGGATTGTCAGGATGACCCATCTTCTTAAATTCAAATTTAGGCCTCAGCTGTGTGACTCTGGACAAGTCATTTAACCCTGTTTGCCTCCATTTTCTCATCTGTAAAATGAGCAAAAGAAAGAAATGGCAAGCCACTCCGGCATCTTTGCCAAGAAAACCCCAAATGGGGTCACAAAGAGTCAAACGCTACAAAAAATGATTGGATGACAAAATACATGCTCACCTTATCTATACATATCATATAAATAAAGATAAAATGAGTTGTTTCTGGACATCTTCACTTTAAAGAGAGATATCCACTTGCCTAGAATAGTGATTCTTAAGCTTCTTTTTCTCAAGACCCGACTCTTAAAAATTATTGAGAACTTCCCCAATCCCCATCCCCCTGCCAAAGAGTTTGTGTTTATTTGGTTTATATCTATCAATATGTATCACATTAGAAATGAAAATATTTTAATACCATTATGGAGAAAATAAACTTTTTTTTTTGGTTTTTCAACTTTTAAAAAAATTTAATTGAATAATTAATTTCGAATATTTTTCCATGGTTACATGATTCATGTTCTTTCCCTTTCCTCTTCCCTCCCCCATCCCAGAGCCAATGAACAATTTCATTGGGTTTTACATGTATTACTGTTCAAAATCTATTTCAATGTTATTCATAGAAAATAAACATTTATAAAGCACTGTGTAAGCACTTTTAAAATATTTTCTCATTTGATTCTCACAACAACCCAGGGAGGTAGATTCTATTATCATTCTCAATCAACAAATGAGGAAACTGAGGCAAACAAAAGTTAAGTCACTTGTCCAAAGTCACACAGCTAGTAAGGTTCTGAAGTCTCCCATCTTGCTGGCTCTTGGCTCTGTGTCAATTGGCTGCCTTGGTTATAAAAATGGTTTTGACTTCATTGACTCTGAAAAGGTCTCAGGGATTCCCAATTTGGGTACCCACTAGTCTAGGATATTATGGATAGAACTCATGCTTTGTATAGAAGCTGGACTCAGTGAGTATTGAGGTTCCCAGGGAATCTCTCTTTATCTTATTGTTAAAGTGAGCAAGACAGGGCCAAATGGTACCAATTAATGATAGAGTACAATTGCTCAATGGCCAGAGAAAACTAGGATCTAGGAACTAGCAGGAATCTTTAGAAATTATCCAGAAAAGATTGAAGAAACATTTAGAAGTCAAAAGATGAGGTTCTTAGCCTAGATTTGCCATTGCCTATCAATGTTACCCTTGGGTAAGTGACTTCACTTTTTCTTCATTTTGCCTGTCATATTAAGATGTGTAATCATATTTTCTCAAAGCTAACACATTTATTCCTTTTTGACTTCAGGTTAAAAACAATGTCAGATGGAAGGATATTATTTCTGTTAAGCCCTTGACAGATGAAACCATTTGTGACCCAGTTTGCTTGACCAGTTATAAATATCTTTAAGAATTTAAAAGTAACCATGTAATAAAAGCATGATTGTCTCATTTTCTAAGGAAGAAATGTCACTTGGTGCTAATTTTTGATATTCTGAGCAGATACAGGCTAGATATAAGAATTTAAAAGTTATCCTGTACAATTAAGAGATTTTTTGTGGACTCTCTACATTTGCTGTTCTGATAAGAAGCCACTTGTTTCCAGCCACCAAAATAGAACCCCATTCCTTCATTTAGTCTTCATGTGGCATGAAATCAAGATCTTTGACCATCCTTCTTTTATCTGGTGCAGAGAATCCAGTATCCTTTCTATAAAGTGATTCTGAGACCTACACCCAACACTCCCAGGGTGGTCTGACCAGGGCAGAGGGCTATTTTGGATAGAAAACTGGCCTTGGGAATCAGAAAAATCTTGTTTCAAGTTTTACCTCTGCACACATTGGCCATAGGCAAGTCATTTAATTTATCTGCATTGGTAGAGATTATTTCTTCATCTGAGAGTTCTTTATTCGAATGAAATCACAGGTCCAATCCCTGTCCATTTTCATTTCATTATGAATCATTTTAATAGCATCAGAAGACTTTAAAGTTCCAGGAGAAGAAGGGAAAAGAAGGAAGAATGGGAGAGTTGGAAACAGTGGATTTCATTGGGAATCAGGAGAAAACTGGGTTAAAATATGGCTTTTGATATTAACTAGCTGTTCATGGACAAGTTATTCTTTGAATTTCAGTTTTAATTTTTGTAAAATGGTGATAATAAGCTCTGTGGTATCTACCACTCAGGTTGTTAATAATGAGGGCTAACATTTCATTTGGAGGTTTGCAAAGTACTTTACATATGTTATTTCATTTGATCCTTCAATAACCTTGGGAAGGAGACACCATTATCTCATTTTATAGGTGAGGAAACAGATAAAAGGAGGTTAAATGATGTGCCGAGTAAGTGACATAGCTAGTATCTGAGGCAAAATTTGAACTCAGATGTTCTTGACTCTATATCCAGCCTTTTGTGTACTACACCACACCTAGTTGTGAATATCAAATGAAGTAACAAATTTAAAGTGCTTTGTAAACTATAAAATGCTATTATATACCTCAGCTGCTTTTATGAAGAATACATATTTGCTAAATTGAATTAGATAAGCCAGTATGGTTTTGTGAAACTTATTCAAATGGTATTAAGGAGGTTTAGGCTTTCATTCTATATCTGCTGCTATCTTTGAGACCTTGATCTAGTCAGTTCATCTTTATGAGTCTCCCTTTTCTCTGTAAAACATCAGGGATTAGGATGAAGTTCATTCAGTAGCTCTGAAGTTCTATAAGTTTAAGGAAGGAGAATAAGATGAGAGTAGAAATATTTTGGAGTTTTCCCTGCATTCATTATTTTATGAATTTATTCATTTATGCAACCAATTCTTTGATTGCTTTACTTAAGTGGAATGCTTTACCATAAGTTATATTCATCTTCTTTGTTCACTTTCTATAACTTTTGGGTTATTTCCATCTCCTTCCAGTATTGTCATCAACATATCTAGCTAACTGGGTAAAAATTAGCATTATGGTGTAGCTTCATGAGCTTTGGTTTGGAGGGGATTCCAACCCACAAAGTTCCTAGAACAGGGAGTGGGTCCTGGGTGGTTCCTGGGGAGGGAACCCCAGATGTTATAACTGTCTTTCATTGTCATAACTATACATCTTTTTTCAAGCACCTGGTGCCCTTTGCATTGGTACTAGGCACTGTCAAAAGGAAGTAACAGGTCTGTGTTATGCTTCACTTAGAGAATACATTTATCTTCCTAGCACCCCAACTAGGGCAAGGCAACTGGGATCTAGGTTTTGGTGAAACATTCATTTTCCCTTGTAGTTGTAGTAGAGAGACTCTATGACCCTACTAAGAAACACTTTCTGATGGGGCCTACCTCCTTTTTTGATTCCAATAGGGCCATAGACCATATTCTTTGGAGGACAGGCTCATTTTGGGGGGACAATTGCCCCTTTTCTAGGGCAACTGCCCCTAAGGTCCATCTCTTTCTGCCTTCCTCTCCTTTCCAATTTATCCCAGGAGCAAGAATTCTCAGTTGTGGCTGTGTGCCTGTCTTTATGATCTAAGTGCTCCTAGAAGCATACATGTCCTGGCCTCCACCCTCTTTCCAGCTCTTCAGGATGGTAATGGTAATGGCTTACGTGGCTAGTGATGGAGTTAAAGAGGAAGGGGTGAATCAGCACAGGGTACATAATCTACCATGGAATGGATAATGAATATATTAAAGTCACTTCTAAATCCATGTGCCTTTTTAGGTGGTCAGTGAGCCTAGACAATTTGTTTGAGTAAAAATCTGCAGGACTGTGATCTTCTGAATGGGATATAAGCACATACATTCAGGAGTAGAATTCTAGAATCTAAACAAGTTCTAGAGAGAGCTGAGATACAGAGTGAGGAGTGAGGAAACAGTCTGAAGTATGGTCACATTTTAAAACTCTGAAAATCAGTTTCTAAACTGTAAAGTGGGGACAGTAACACTTCTGGTAGCTATCTGAAAGATGATGGTGGGGACTGAAGAGCTGAAAGAAAAGCTATCTGACTTTCCCAACAGAGTTCCCTAGCTGAAATTAACTAAACCACTGCTACTCTGAATAGTCTCAGATTCAGTTTCCTCCTTGGCCTGGGATTGGTCCTTATATAGACCAATCCTGTACCCAAAATTACGGAGGTCTGGTCCCTTCCTAGAATGGGATTGGTCCAATTTAAGACCAATCCCACACCAGGAAGTAGGAAGGAGGGGACCCCTGGGGCATGCTGGGGATGTAGTTCCCCACCACAATATTTTAATATTTTAAAGCCCACAGGATCAAAGGAGATGATGTGTTGAATGTGTTTTATATGTCTGGAGAATTAAGTTTGACTCCTTGCTTAATCATTTTATGTTTCAAAATCAGTTTCTTTTTTTTTTAATTTGTAAAAAGGGATTTAAAAATCCTAAATAAAATAATAAATTTGTAAAAAATATTTAATAATACTTGGAGTAGCTATCTCACAGGATTGTTGTAAGCCTCAAATGAAATAATATTGCCAAAGTATTTAAGAATGCAAGACGGAGAAAGGTAAATATGAGTTGGGCTTTCAGGTATGAACAGGAAGACATTTTAAGTACAGGGAATAGAGTGAGTGATCCAGTTTGGCTGGAGTGCAATGTCTGTAAATGGAAGTAAATTAGGTTAGACTGGAAATATATAGTGATATGAGATTATAAAAGGACTTAAAGTTAATAAGAAAGGAGAGGAAAAGAAGGGGAAGCACATGTAAACAGCCTTTTCAAGTTTAGCCATTAAAGGAAGAAAGATATGGGATGATAGCTAGCAGGAATAGATGCATCAAATGAGTGTTTTTGAGAAAGGAGGAAACATGGGAATCTTTGTAATAGGGAAGCAGTCAGGAAACAAGGAGAAATTGAAGATTAGTAAGAGAATAGGGGTAGTAGAGAAGAGAGAGTGTTGGGGAAGATAGTATAGAACAGGATCACTTGTGAAGGTAGAGGGATTTGTTCTGCTATGGAGAAGGGCCACCTGATCATGTGAGATGGGTTAAGGTATCATTAGTGACACAAAAGGTACCTGGGAACTATGAGTTGAGGAGGGAGGAGAAGAGAAAGCTGTCAGCAAATCATTTCATTTTTTTCAAGGAATATGAGACAAGCTTTTCATCTGAGAGTGTGGAGGAAGGGAGAGGTTTCAAGAGGAATGAAAAGATTTAAAAATGCTGCTGTGATGGGTGGGATAATGAGTCATTTAAGGAGGTCTGAAAGCAATTGTATGATGATCAACTGTGAAAACTTGGTTACTTTCAGCAATGCAATAATTTGGAACAATAGTGAAAGGCTTATAAAGGGGAATACTATCTACCTCCAGAGAAAGAACTGTTGGAGTTATCTTTTACGCCAGTGTATTTATGATGTTAATTTGGGGTTTTGGTTATATAGGAGTGTGCTTTTACAACAATGACCAATATGGAAGTGTTTTGCATGACAATAAAAATTAAATTAAAAGAAAACAACCCCCCCCAAAGAATGAATAATTATCATTAAAAAAAAGAAGTCTGAAAGAACTGTCTTGCTGGGGTGATGGCCCAGTTAATATAAAATATTAATGGGTAATGTAGTGGATCTGATCAGCACTGTTTTGTGAATTTCTACATCATTGTTTCAGCAATACATGACTTGGAATAAAGGTCATGGATACATAAGAGTAATCATAGAACTAAGCCTTTTTAAGGAAATGGTTGGTTATAGGATAAAGAGACAAGGGATTCAAGAGAAGAGAACAGTAAAGAGTTGAATTAGTTTGCAAATAGAGTCAAGATGGTTGATGGTCTAGAAAAGAACTAAGGATGGAAGTGATTGGAAGTTACAGTTAGAATGAAGACCAGGGATGTGGAGTAGCAAGACAAAGAGGTGAAATGACAATTGTGATCAGATAAAGGAAAACCAAGAAAAGGGGTTTGACCATTATTTGGTAGGCAATAGGGTGCTAAGAAGGCAGCATGCATGGCCAGAAATATGTGTGATTCTCATATGAGAAGTACAGAGGTGGAGTCAAGATGGAGGCATCGAAACAGTGAAATTTGAGACCTCTGAAAATCCTTCCTCACTCATTAAAAACCAAATTCTCCTAGGGGACTGAAAACCAAATCTAACAAGAGGACAGAGCTAAGGAACCCTCCTGCTGGACTCAAATTAACAGGTCCACCCTCAAAAAGCCTGAATTCGAGAACACTCCAGTTTAAGGGAAAGGAAGAAGGAAGGTCCTAGGACCCTTCCCCTACCTAGAGCACTGAGCCTTCAGCAGTAGCTGGAATCTCTGGGCAGGCAAGGGCACTAGTCTGGAGGTAGTATCTTGCAGGCAAAGCTGTGGCAGGCTCAGGGCTTTGAACATAGGTGGCTGGGAGACAGCTCAAGGAGAAGCACAGAGGAGGCAGAGACACTCCATATCCCCCCCCACACACACACACACCCCTTTCCCAAGGTTTTAGCCTCAGGGCACATCCAGCTCTGCAAGTTCAATCCTGCTGGGCTTAATCATATCAAGCCTTAAGAGGGCAGGGAAGCTCAAGCTCCACAACAGACTGCTCTGAGAGATTTGCTGACTAAGTTCCAAGGGTGAAGGCTGACAGGAAAGCCCAAACACACAGATCCAGCACATCATGAGAGGAACAAGAATGCAGACAACTACAGGGGGGGAAAGAAGGGGACAAATATGAGCAAACAACAGAAAAAGAAAAAAAGGAATTGCAATTGACAACTTCTATCCAGCCAATGAACAAAGAGCAAATGTAACAGAGAAAGATCAAGGAACATCAAGCAAAAACACAGAAACTCTAGCGAATTGGACACAGGCTTTGGAAGAACTCAAAATACAATTCAAAACACAATTAAGAGAGACTGAAGACAACTGGGAAAAGATCTTAAAAAGCAAGATAAGTCATCTGGTATCATATGAGAAATACAAGGATGGACTGGAAAAGTGAGAGGGTAGAGACTAGAAGACCTTTTTGGAGCAAATTGTAATAGTCTAGAGCTAGGAGTAATGAATATAATGAATAATAATAATGATGATGATGAGGATGATGATGAGTATGTTACAGTGGAAATATAAAGGAGGGGATAAAATGCAAGAGATAATTTACAGATGGATTCAATAGGACTTAATATGAGAGATAAGGAGAGGAAGAATAAAAGTTAACTCTGAAGATATGAATCTGGGGATTAGGTGACTCAGAAAAAGTGAAGTCAGGAGGAGAAGCAAGTTTCTAGAAAAAGGTAATAACAACAAAGTCATGCAGTGAAGCAGTATTCCACACACTTGGCCAACCCAGGGGAGTCTGTTTCAATTTTCTTTGATGAGCCCTTTGAGAGGTGAGAACTGAGATTTTCCACTCAGAGTAACCAAGATTTCATTTAACTTGCATTAGGCCTACTGCTTGCTTTCCTTTATTTCTGGTTTGGTATTTTTAAGATTCTGAGATTGTAAGTCCATGATTATTTTCTTGTCTTCTTTTCTCCTTCTCCTACAGTTGGGATTTTTTGAATGCTTCAACCTGCAGAGGTAGTCATAGTTGCCAAGAGATAACCCTGACAGTACTTTTGATGACTTGGGAGCCCTTTTCTTCAAGCAGAGAGCCCTCTTGAGTGCACAGAGCTCCCATTGACTTGAAAGTGAACCCTGACAGTAATATGGGAATAATTTACTTAAAAAAAAAGAATAACTTTAAGGCAAAATGGAGCTCATTCTCCATAGGTGGCATTTCCTTGAAAGCCCATGTATTGATTTTCTTTATAACAACAGAGCATGCAAACTACAAAGGAAAAGTAAATAGCAACAGTGAATGATACCAAGGATCCACAAGTATATTTGTCAACTTTATCTCATTGCCAGTTTCCTAGGATTGCGAAATAAAACACCAGAAAGCTGTAATTCCAATTTGTTGTATAATTCACAGAGATGGCTTCTTTTAGACAGAAAGGAAACATTTCAGCTTTCTTCTTGGGTGGGGAGGAGAGAGGGCAACTAGCACCAGTGCTGGCTCTGTGTTGAGGTTGATGGAATAATTTCATTTGTTCCATTTACTCAGCACCTACCACATATGAGACATTATGCTAGTCTCTGAGGAGGGATAGATACCAACTAAATGGTCCTTGTCCCTGAAGAGTTTATATTCTGCTCAGGAGAAATCAAAATGTACATGTACAAACACAGAAATATGTGTTTTGTACAGAGTCATGATTTTTTTTTTGATGTGGAGAACACCTGATGAAGAAATACTCTCCACCAATGCAGATCTGAAATTATTCTGCAATTTTTGTATTCCGGCAATTTCTTTTGATGGAATGATTAGACTAGAGTCCCTACCAGTAAATATTAAAGGGAGTTTTTGAATAAATATAGTTCTTGATTCTCAGCTAGCTCTCTATGCTATGTTACCTGTCTGTATAAAATATGTATAGTTAATACGAAGTCATTTTGGGAGAACAGAATCCTAATTAATGAGAGAATCAGAAAGGGATTACTGAAGGAAGTAGCAGTAAAAGAAAGGATTTCTAGAAAGGACTGCCTTAGAAGTATAGAAGACAGCCAGTGAAAATACTCTGGAGCAAGAGGCTGTCTACAAAGAACTGCAAGAATTCCAAGTCATCTGAAAAAAAGAGTGCATGAGGAAGAATAATGTTTAATCAGTCTGGAGATAGAAGTTATACTCAGTTTTTGAAGGGCTTTGAGTGATAAGCAGCAGAGTTTCTACCTCTGGAAGCAAGAGTGAGTTACCAAGACACCTTGGATCAGGGAAGTGATGTGGTCAGATGTATTTTATATAAGAAAAACAATTTGGAAGATGTCTTTATGTTGTATCATGTAGAGTAGACTTTGAAAAGTGATAACAGACCAGCCTACCCCTGAATACCTTCTCAATACCCTGATGGCTGCTCTAAAATTCTCATTGAGTATTATACCTAGAAGTGCCAAGTTCCAAAAATAAGTGTCACAGAATCATATGCCTTCATAACTGGAAGGGACTCTATATGAGATTTCTAGTCCAACCTTGTGCAATTCAAGAATCTCTTCATAAAGACCTTCACAGAAGGAAAACCCACTCCCTCCAGAAGGTGATTTCACTTTTTGACACCTATGATTATAAGAATTTTTTTCCTTTACATTAAGCTTATATTTACTTTAATTCATTGTGCCTAGTTAGGTCTTCTGTGTCCCAAATAACCCATTAATACTTTAGTTTGATTCAGTTTTTATAATTAATAGTAATGTCATCTTTAAGGACAGGGTCATACGATTCCAGGATCAGATTTAGAGCTGGCAGGGACCATAGAGGCAATCAAACCCAAACTTCTTATTTTATAGATGAGGAACCTCATGCCTAAAGAGTTTGAGTCTTCTCCAAAGTCACAGATGTAGTCATTTGAATTATGAGAAAATGCAAGATAGGACCAATGAGTTTTTCTGATAGAGAGGAATTAGTCAAGAATGTGTTAGACTAGAGCATAGGCAGTCACAGTATTCCTCCCCTTGGTCAGGGGAATAATGATACATTGGGAATGGGAATCACAATTTAGATGTACATTCACATATAACATCTCATCTGAAGCCTACACTAGCTCTGGAAAGTAGACAGGTTTAGTATTATTTTCACTTGTTTCACTGATGAGGAAATTGAGACAATATGACTTCCCCAGATCATGTAGGCAGTGTGAATTGTTGCAATCACTGGATATCAATTTGGAATTGTGTAATAAGAATGCTGAAGTTGTAAATATCCTTATATCTAGCAAGTCTACTACTCATTATTATGTCTCTGAGGTCAAGGTAGAAAAAAAGGTCTAAATAGTGCCAAAGTATTTTGGGCAATACTTTTTTTTTTTTAGTAGCAAAGAAGTAGAAGCAAAATCAGTGTCCAATGTTAGGAAATAACTGAAAAAAGTGGCATGTGAATGTCATGGAATACTGAAAAGAGGAATTCAAAGAAACATTGAAAGCTTTTCACAAACTGCTGCAGAATGAAATAAACTAAATAAAAAATAAACACAGATATTATGGTATATATGAAGAAAAACACTAAAAGGAAAGAGAACTGAGAATTTCTGAAAAATCAGCAATCTTTAAAACAGATAAGGAAACATAAAGTCCTTCCTTTTAATAGAATCAATCAACAAGCATTTATAGAATACTTTCTATGTTCCAGGTAGTGTGCTAAATACTAGGTGGGAAAATATTAGGATAGAATGTTTTATATGATATCAGATATGGTATTTAAAGTTTTTCCTTAATTTCTTTTCTTTCTTTTCAAAGATGGTTCATCATTTTTTATTAAGAGGAGGAGAGTGTTTATAGAAATGTCTATGGTTTAAAGCCTAATGCCATCAGTAAAAAGTATTTATACATAGAAATACTTATATATATATTATATGTATGCATATGAATATATGTATATATAAATAAAAATATGTATCTGTCTATTCATTTATCTATCTATCTATCTATCTATCTATCTATCTGTCTGTCTGTCTGTCTGTCTGTCTGTCTATCTATCTATCTATCTATCTATCTATCTATCTATCTATCTATCTATCTATCTATCTATCTATCTCATACAGCTAGTAACTGAAAGACTCAGGACATTCATGTCTTTCCACCATACTGAACATAGATTGGCACATAGTAGGTATTTAATAAATGAGCTCTTTTCCCTTACTTCTCCCATATAGAAGGTGGACAGAGTAAATCACAAGCACATAACCTTACTTTTGCTTCCCTGTTTGATTCTTTTCTTTATGCAACACTCTGTTTTAATATTTATCCTGATTTTGAAGTCGTATGTCATGGGTTTGTATTCTGGCTTTGACATTCAGGTTAGATCTTGGAAAAATCACTTTACCTCTATGAGTGAGTCTCACTATTTTCAGGAGTGAAATGGGTATAGTAATTATATATTTTATCTCATAGGCTAGATATTTATTTTTTATTTTTATTTATTTTTTAATTTTATTTAGTCAATTTAAAACATTATTCCTTGGTTGCAAGAATCATATTCTTTCCTTCCTTCTCCTCCTCCTACCGTTCCTGTAGCCGACATGCAATTCCACTGGGTATTACTTGTGTCCTTGATCAGAACCTATTTCCATGTTGTTGATGTTTGCACGAGGATATTCATTTAGAGTCTACATCCCCAATCATGTCCCCATCGACCCATGTAATCAAAAAGTTGTTTTTCTTCTGTGTTTCTACTCCCACAGTTTTTCCTCTGAATGTAGATAGCATTCTTTCCCATAAGTCTCTCAGAATTGTCCTGGATCATTTCATTGCTGCTAGTAGAGAAGTCCATTACATTCGACTGTACCACAGTGTATCAGTCTCTGTGTACAACGTTCTCCTGGTTCTGCTCCTCTCACTCTGCATCAATTCCTGGAGGTCTTTCCAGTTCCCTTGGAATTCCTCCAGTTTATTATTCTTTTGAGCACAATGGTATTCCATAACATAGTGTAGCTATTTAGAAAAGCACTTTATGAACTAAAGACCATTATAGAAGTATGCACTTTGATAACAATAATAAAATAATAATAATGTTATTTCTACCCAAATTGTGAACTACTTGAAGCTGGAGACCATACACTTTATATCTGTATATCCTATAGAGCTCAAAGCATATTACTGATAGTAAGTACTCAATAGATAAGTATTTGTGGATTGAATGAATGGCTGACTTTTCACTATTTCAGGTGAAATTGATAGAAGTAAAATCTGACAACGAAGAGGGTGGTAAACTGCAGAACAGATTAAAATGTTAAATCTTCCCTTTACCTTTGTTTTGATCATCAAGAAAAATATCTTCTTGTTTAGAAGAAAAGTATCATTGCATTAACTAGTGCCTATGTGGGATTAAACAACAATGAAAGATAGCAACCTCAGAAGCAAAGACTACAAAGTTGTTGCTTGGAATTGGAGGCAAAATAGAATTTACTGCTATTTTTTTCTCCTTGTAATGTGCAGTGATGAGTGATAGTCCAGAAGCAGAAGGAAATGAGAGTGACCTGTCTTGACCACCTTCTAGACAGATGGAAAAGATTACATATAATTTAATAAACTAGACAAAACAAGGGCTTGGAGGACAACTAAATGTTGTTTTTCTTTCATTATTCTTTGTCTGAGTTTTAGAATGTGTCATGACAGAAGACCTAATGTCAGCCACCAGGGATAGAATTGAAGACTGATATAGTCATCTACATTCTATAGAAACTGGGCCTTGACTTCCAGGCATCATTCTGTGGCTGGTTCTCTCTTTTTGTCCTTTTCTCATTTTACAGTGAATAGATCATATTTTTCTTCTTGTATTTTACTAAATTGGATACTGAGTTAGATATAAGTAGCCCATGTCACAGTATAGACAAGGAATTCTGAAGGAGTATTATAAAAGATTGCATTGGTGACATACATGACTAAAAATGAAGGCAGGTCAGTCTCATAGTGATAGCAAAAAATATCCAAAGAATGTCCCCAAATGCTCCATTGGAGCCCTTATCAGTTCAAGAAATACTTAAGAATGTTCCTCTTATATTGAGATGACCCCTGCAGCAAACTTAGAGGAGGGCATGAACAAGAATAGCACAAGATAGATGAGTTGTGATCAATTGACATGAATTGATTTAGCACCTAGTTGGAGGAAATGCCCATACTGAGATGATAGATGCATAGAAAGCTAATTATACTGAAGGAAAAGTGAGTGGAAAAGCTATTTGGAAAATGGTTTCGGCCATACGTTCCTGCACTTACCTGTTGTGAGAGGAAGAATGTAGGATTGAGAATTAATCGTTATTATTACAGGGCAGTGGATAAAGTGTAGGACTTGGAGTTGGGAAGATCGGCGTTCAAATCTCACTTCAGATACTTGCTAGTGGTATCTTTGTGGACAAGCTAATTGGCCTCATTGTGTTTCAGTTTCCTCATCTGTAAAATTGAGGAGGTTGGACTTAAAGGCTTCTAATGTCTCTTACAGCTTAAAATATATGAACTTACGATTTGTAAGATTAGAAGAAATTAGTGAGGCAAAGAGAATTACAGGATCTTAGAGCTAGAAAAATAATAGCATCCCAGAGATCATCTTGCCCAACTCATACCATTACAAAAATTACTCCACAACATCTCACTAAGTCATCATCTCACCTCTACTTTGTATCCTTTAGCAGGGAACCACATATTACCTCCCAAGGCAGTCCATATACATGCATACAAGCATATAAGTATACATATATATATATATATATATATACACAACTATACAATTATACATATATATCCACATATATATGTTACAGTATTTTCTCTGTTCCTCATTGCTTGAAGGTCTAAGTATTACATTTCATGCCTCTCTTAGGGTTCTCTAATGCTCTTATAAGTTTGGGAAAGGGAATCTGTCATCTCCAATAATTGCCTTTGGGGGGGGCATCTGGGTAGCTCAGTGGATTGAGAGCTAGACCTAGAGACAAGAGGTCCTAGGTTCAAATCTGGCTTCAGATACTTCCCAGCTGTGTGACCCTGGGCAAGTCACTTGACCCCCATTGCCTAGCCCTTACCACTCTTCTGCCTTGGATCTAATATACAGTATTGATTCCAAGACAGAAGGTAAAAGTTTAAAAAAATTTTTTTTAAAGAATTGCTTTTTTTTCCTATTTTTAGACGTCCAAAACCCCCAATCCATTTAGCTACATAATAGATTCATTTTTCAAAAAAATATATTAATCCACCAAGAAGATCTACCTTTTCACCTTTCTATCCCAATCCCTTACCCCAAATGATTACACAAGAAAAACAAAAGTCATCATAAACATGGATAGTCAAATTTTTACATTGGCCAGTTCAAATTTTTTTTGTATTATTCTGCATTCTGATCTCTGTTAGACAATGGGAAGCATATTTTATGATTAGTTCTCTGGAATCTTGGTTAGTCCTTATACTGATAAGCATTCAGCAAAATAATATTCTTTCACATTTATATATTATACCATGTTCATCTCTTCTCCAATTTATAGTCAGCCCCTCAGATTCTAATTCTTTGCCACTTTTAAAAAGAGCTGCAAACATTTTTATACATACTTAGAATTTGTTTAGCTTATGACTAATCTTTTCTTTAATCTTCTCTTCATCTAATTCTTTCTCCCCACTCTTTTTTATGCCTTCTATTTTCCTCTTATGTGAAAAACATTTCTGTACTGAAATCTTTTTCTGTATATGTATGTTTAAATTCTTTTGATCAATTCAGATAAAATTGGAATCTAAGTGTTAACTGCTCCCATACCATTCTCTGTTCCTTGTTTGTAGACTTGTTTACTTGTATACCTTCAATTTGTGAGATATATTTTCCCTAACTTTTCTTTTATTTCTCTCTCCTTCCTACCCTATGATGTATTTCTCTTCCCTACTCTTTCCATTCTATTCTTAAGATCATTAAAGATAAAACAGAACCACTCTCAGGTCTTGTCTAATTAGACTCTACAAACCTTGATGCTGAAAGAGGTCAGAGGAGACATAAGTATCATCTTCCTGTATATGCATGTAAGCACATTATTCTTATTTAGTCCTTTATCATTATTCATTCATGTTTACCTTTTTCTGTTTCTCTTCATTCCTGTGTTTAGAAACTTCAAAGTTTCTATGTAGCTCTGGCATTTTTGTCAAGAATGCTTGGAAGTCTTTTATTTCATTAAAGATTCATTTCCCCAGCCCTTTGGTATTATATTTCATTTTGCCCTGGGTCAGTTATTCATGGCTGAAAACTCCTGTCATTTGCCTTCTTGAATGTTGGATACCAACTTCTTACGATAAAATGGTGGCTGTTAACCCATGTATGATCCTGACTGTGGCTCCTTTGAACTTGAATTCTTTCTTTTTGACTGCTTATAATATTTTTTCTTTGACTTGGAAGCTTTAGATTTTGACTATGGCATTCCTGGGAGTTTTCATTTGTGGGTTTCTTTTAGGAGGTCCTCAGTGAATTCTTTCTATTTCTAATTTTCCTTCTGGTTCTAAGAGATTTAGGTAGTTATTTTTTAATTTCCTGAAATAGGATGTTACAACATGAATCCTAGGTACCAAGGTCCTTATGACTCAAGCTTCTGGGTCAAGAACTCTTCTCCCAGAACCTAGAACTTGAAAAGGGAAATGAAATGAGATCAAAGTCCTAAGCCTGTTTTCTGGGCCACAGAGACTAAAGGGAGAGGAAGGTGGTCCTCAGGTACTTCCTTCTGCAGCTTACATTATGGTATTCTGACTCTGAGTGAAGTCTTTCACCCATAGAAGCTTCCAGAAAGAGAGAGTAACTGTCTCATTTGTGTAAATTTTGATGGATAGACAGTTCTAGAAATGGAGTCAATGGAAGGAGACTATCCCAATCATAGAGGAGGCCAACAATAACAACACCCAGAGTTTTTTCTCCCAAAAACAAGTCTGTAGAATCTTCCATGAGAGCACCTCCATATTTAGTGGCCAAGGTATACATCTACCTATGAAGACCAGTGACAATTGTGACTTTATAGTCAGGCTTCTGTCCTTTTATTTTATGTATTAAACCTACTTTGTCAATTTAATAAACACCATGGGTTAATTCTAAGAAAAATGTTTTAAAATAAAATGGAATGCACAGGATAACAAAGGAAACCAGTTATATTGAAATAGAGTTATCAAGATATTTTCTTTAAAAAAAGTTCTTGAACCCTAGATTGACATGTTTGGGTAGTTTTCTGCACACTTAAGGACTAAGAGATTTGCCCAGGCTTGTCATGGAGCTAGGATGGGCCAAAGGTAGGGTATGAACCTCTTTCTTGTTTTTGACTCCAAGGTTGCCTTTCATTCATTATAATTTTGTCTATCTCTTTATCTCTCAAAATGATGTCATTTGGGGTATTTTTTCACTCGTGCATCTGAACTTTTGCCATCCATTCTCATTCTTTCATTGTCCTTTCTAAATGATTACCAGATTTAGCTGTCTAGTTCTTGGCTATAGAACTGTCCTTTATATAAAGAAATGAATGTGACTGACTGCCTATTTCATGAAGTCCTGTCCTGGCCTCACTTTCATGTCTTAATGTTGACTATCTCCCATGCCTAGAATGTCCTTTTTTCCTCCTCTTTGCCTCTCAGAATCCCCAGCTTCCTTAAAAAAATAAACTTATACAAAACCTTTCCCACTTTTCCCCCAGCCCCAATGCTAGAGTCATCTTTCTTATTTTCCTTTTAGGTTTATATTTTTACATATTATCTCCCTTAGAGGACAGGGACTATTTCAACTTTTTTCCCCCCTAGGACCAGCTCATAGGAGGCACTTAATAAAAGCTTATTCATTAATGATTTGTTTCAGATTTGACTTCAAGGGGTTACTATTTCATGATAAAATCATCATGACCTGGATTTGAAACTTCAGTTTAAGAGAATCAGAAACTAATATTATTAGACTTGAAGAAATAACACTTTGTAACCAATCTTGGAAAATAAATTATTCATAAATTATTATATAAACCATTGCTAAATTGGCAGTGCCATTTTTTTTCATTTCAATATGGATGTTCTATATACTATACAGCTTTGGAAAGCTGAAACGAAACTTGTGTATACAGGGCATTCATTCTGTGATGGGTTGGGCCACTTAGATGTGACAACAATCATCAAGACATTGCTTGGTGAACATTGAATTGTGTATGCTGGGCAAGTATGGGAAAAATTATTTTACTAATATAAAAAATGTCTTTACTATCAAAGACCCTTTAGCCTTTAAAATGTATGAACTTTTGTTTTTTTAGTCAAATGAGGTTAAGTGACTTGACCATGATTATATAGATAGGAAATATATAAATCTAGATTTGAATCCAGATCCTGTTTACTCTAAGCCTGGTGCTCTATCTATTGTGCTGCTACACCTAAAATGTATAAACTTAAAGAAAACAAACATCCTAAGACTTTTTCCATCTTGCTACTCCTACCTTCCTCCCATTCCCTAGCTGCTGGTCCCTTGTGCCACAGAGAATAATTGTACTGAGGTTGTAGAGGGTAATAAGATCTGTGATATAGAATTTAGATGATTCAACAGCTTATTTCAATTCTTCCCAAAACCTGTTTCTTAGCCTTATCTCTGGATGTGTGTACCTTGATCATCTTACATAGGCTAGAATTATGTTATTCCTGGCCTATAATCATGGTAGGTCTTTGTGGATCTTGCTCTGGTCCCTTAAAGGAAGAGATTTTTCTATCTGACCTCAAAGATTCCTCTCTGAAAATTTAAGCCATAATAGAGAGATCTTAGAGTTATCTTTTCTCTCTCCTGGAGGTATCTGTGGTTTTTGACTCTATAAATCTTATCCTCATAACTAGTTCATTTGTGTTTGAATTACTCATTTTACCTGATGCATATTCATTACATAATTGACTAATAAAAGTGACTTCAACCCCTAATTAGAGACAGACTTCTAATAGTCTGGTATAGTGGAAAGAGCTCTGAATTTGGAGTCAGTAAACTACTTAACTCTGTAACTTCCAGGCTATGGCTTGGCAAGATATTTTAACTTTCTAGAATTTTTTTCTAATATGCAAAATGGGGGCAATTATCCAAGTTTTGTTTACCTCAAAGGGTTGTTGAATCAATTTGAAAATCTTGAAGTACTATAGAAATACCAGTTATTATTGGTCTAAGCTAATGTCTTTATCTCATCATTATTGTGACATTATTCTTAGTAAAGGGTACCATCTTTCTCTGTACACTGCTTTCATCCCAGCAGCTGCCTCAACAACCTAGAGGCAGATTGCTTGTTTCTGTCTGTTTCAATACCCTCAGTCCCTTTTGGGCCACCCACTGAATTCTTCCCAATGTGAAAGATGCCTCCAGCTCTTAGCTCATTTGCAGAATCCAGATGACTGACAGGTCTTGAATGCAATGATCTGTTAAATCTTTCTTGGCTCAAATTATCATTTCTACTCACTTCCCCTGGATCCCTTTGATGTTGTACAGCACAAAGACCTATAATGAAGTGGGTTTTTTTTTAGAATTTAATCATTATAATATAAAATAATATAAAGATTTCAACATTTCAATAAAGATATTTTCAATAGTTCAATATTGAAAGTGGCAAACACAGGTTGGGATAATGAACCAAATCTCTACTTAAATTTTTTTTATTCTCATTATCCTGCAAAACACACTTCCATATTGGCCATTGCGGTAAGAGAATTTTCATACCAAACCAAAACCCCCAAATAAAACTGTAAATACACTGATGTGAAAGATAGTATGCTTTGATCTGGATCCATCTGATTCTGACAGTTCTTTCTCTGGAGGTGGATAGCATTTCTCATCATAGTTTTTCAGGATTGTCCCAGATTGTTACATTGCTGAGAGTAGTCAAGTTTTCACAACTGATCATTGTACAATAATGCTGTTACTGTGTACAATGTTCTCCTGGATCTACTTATTTCACTCTGCATCATTTCATGCAGATCTTTCCAGCTTTTTCTGAAATCATCCTATTCATCATTCCTTACAGCATAATAATATTCTTCACCAACATGTCCCACAATTTGTTCAACCCTTCCTTAATTTTTGGAAATCCCCTCAATTTCCAATTCTTTGCCACCACTAAAAGAGCTAAAAAGAGCTGCTATAAATATTTTTGTACCAGTAGTTCCTTTCCCTTTTTCATTATCTCCTTGGGATATACACCCTGTAGTGGTATCACTGAATCAAAGGGTATTTTATACAATTTATACAATTTTATAGCTCTTTGGGCACAGAGAACCAAATCTCTTAAGATAAATGTTAATGGGAGGCAAATAGGAAAGAACTACACTTGTGTTGGCTTGTCTTCTTCTTCTGTACAGTTCAGATGAGATGGCTAGACATTATTGAAGTAAAAAAAATTGAGGATCATGGGAGGTTAATGAAGAGCAAAGGGTGAAGGGGAAATCCAAAAAGCTTATTTAGCCTTAGTCTACCTTATAGGGGGTAACTAGATGGCTCAGTGAATAGAGCTCTAAGTCTAGAGTCAGAAAGATGAGAGTTCCAATTTGACCTCAGACACTAACTGTGCCAACCCAGGCAAATCATTGAACCTCTTGTTTTAATTCATTGAAGAAAGAAAAGGTGAACCAGGGCAGTATCTTTGCCAAGAAAACCCCATGGACAGCATGGTCGGCAGGGTCACAAAGATTTGGATATGACTGAATAATTAAACAACAATTACCTTTCAGTAGAATCAAATTGCTCACCATGACATGGATCGTGTACCCCATCTGATCAGGCAATGTCTAGACCATTGTGTTTAGTTCTGAGTATCATATTTCCAGAAGAATATCAATGAACTACATTGTTTCCAAAGAAGGGCCACCAGATGGTGAAGGAACCATTCACATGAGCATTGGTAGAAGGAACTAGGGCCATTTGGCTTTGGAAAGATTAGGTGTAGGGAAGGCATGGAAGCTTTTGCTAAATATCTGAAGAGCAATCATGTGGAAAAGGGACTCAGCTTGATCAACTTTGCCTCAGAACTAAGAGCAAAGCATAGAAGGTTCAGAGAGAGCAGATGTCTGCTTCACATATGGGAAAAGTCTTCGAACAATAGAGACTGCCCTGAAGTGGAGTTCACTGCTTTGAGTTGGTAAGGATTCCAGTCTTTGAAGTTATCCAGAGTGTTCAGCATTTGGACATTTACTTGGTACATTATAGAGAGAAGTTTCGTTTTAACATGGTTTGGAATAAATGTTCCATAGGTCCACTCATGCCATCTCTAAAATTCCAGACTCAGTGATTTTATACCGTTGTGCGTCAGGACTAGCTTGCTTAGGAAATGAATAATCACATTTCTTTCTTTTCTTTCTCTTAGGCTATATTACTGCTAGCCCCTATCTGACTTTGACTGCTGTCTTATTTGCGGTAAAAATGAAAATTACTTTCAGTCTGAATGTTTCATCAAAAGCTCAAAATTTTTTATGACTAACTTTAGATTTCCTCTCTGTTTGTTATATCAAGTATGTATTCTGTTCTGAAACTAGTCTTAAATTATACAGTGTATTCTAGCCATTTTTTTTATATCCTAGAAATTTGAAATATTGAAGTGGTCTCTTTCTGAAAAGTTCTATGCATTTCCTGGAGAGGCAGAATAGTATATTGAATAGAGGGCCAACTTTGGAATCATGAAAATCTGGGTTTGAATCCTGTGTTTAGCAGACACTGGCTACATAATTTTAGGCAAGTAACTTAAACTTTTAGTATTCTCTGAGCAACTATGTAAGATTATAAATTATGAGTGAATTTGCATCAATGGATAGAATCCTTATACTGATGAAATCACAGGTTTTTCCATCTTTTTATCCAATTATCCAATTCTATTTGTGCGTATGCACACAAAATATTTTATATCTCAAATAGATTAGTTCAGAAAGTGATTTATGCCTTCTTGTCTTTATGCATATATTGGAATTTCTTAACAAGTCAAGAATTAAATATGGCTAAGAATTTCATGTGGTATCAAAATATATTTTTCATGATAATAGAAAATTTAAATGTAGTTGGTCACACAGTTTCTCTGTGTTGCATATATTTTCAAGGAATGATTATGTTTTTCTTTTTGCTCTTGAGGTCCATCTTCTGTAGGCCCACTCTCCATAGTCCTGATCTTGAAATATGGAGTGAAAACTTCAATCAAATTTCCTGTTTTGTAGGCCCTACATGAGGCCCAATATGCGTATGCAGTTTGAATCACTTTAGGTTAGGCATGATATTATGTCCAATTGGATTGAATGTTTAAGAGAGCCAATTATGTTATCTTTAAGACAGAGCCAAATATGTTACAACTGAAAGATTTAAAATAACCCCCAAGTTTAATAAACCAATTTATATTGCATTTTGTATGCGTGTACATATTAAATGCACATTACTCTTTTCATCAATAGAATTAGTAGAAGGGATTTATATATAATTTAGTCAACTCTCTTCACCTCTCAACCCACCCTTTATAGTTAAGAAAATGAAGATTCAAAGAGATGGAGAACTGAAACCCAGGACTTTGGATGCCAAATTCAGGGTTCTTTGCACTAAGCCAGTGACATCATGCCTTAGTTTTATTAAAGTCATTTTAGTGATTATCATAAGAAATTTGCCTGTTGGCTCAGATTGGAAAATAAGAGGCTCATTCTGACTCCCTAAATGAACAATTTTAAAAGAATGCTGGCCTTTCCTATGGTGGAGTGAAAGGGAAAAGACTTGACATATTGCCAATCAGTTTCCTCCTCTCTTTGTGCCCCTCTGGTCTTGTGTAAGTATCATTTCATAACAAGTTTGCCATTTAAATGTCTCTTTTTCTGGAGACAGTTTAGCACTATAGATTGTATGATTTAATGATGAAGAGCTTAAGAACAAAACAAGTTAGGTGGAATCCATAAAGGATAGCATCCTCATTACGTGTATGTGATGAGGTTCCAAGAAGGTCACTTAAGGTATTTTTTAAAAATCCAGCTCAGGGATAATAAATCATAAGTGACAGATTTTTAAACAGGACGAAAGTAAGAGCTTGCCAACCTCCCTGTTGTGCCTCAATCTCTCAGGCTTAGTTGGCTAAGAATAAATGCACACAATGGTATTTTCTAGACAGCACACTGAGGTTTTATCTGCTCCCTTGCTGGAGGAAAGTGCTTTGAGAAAGATAGGTAAAAGATGCAAAGGAAAGTATTGTAATAAATGGTATTCTAATAAGGAAGTGAAACTTTAAGCCTATGTTTACCTCACTACCCTTATTGTCTCAAGTCCTTTCAATTTGACCCTCCCTTGGCTCTCAGCTGTCAGTCCAAAGGGAGTTAGTAGAAATGAAGGATGCAAAGCATCACTGTATATTGGAAAGAATGCTGAATTTGGATTCAGAGGGCTGGAGCTTGAATCCTTGATTGAGGTCTGGGGATAAGGACTTGAATTAGGGAGGTGGCTGTGTGAGAGGAGAGAAACAAGTGGAAGTAGGAACCCCCAACTATAAGACACAGCTGCTAGCATCATAAATCGAGTCTTTGGGGGTCATTTAGTTCAACCTCTTAATTTTACAGGTGAAGAAATGGAGGATTAGAAACATTAAATAATTTTTCTAAGGTCACTCAGGGAGTAAATAGGAGATAAAAGAATTTGAATTTTTTTTCCTGTAATTCCAAATTAAGCATTTTTTCCCACTCCTCCCATTAATGTCTGCTCTTGAAAATGCCAACTACCATTTTCATTTTTCAAAATTGTTGCTTTCCATCATATGGAAAAACATAGTATTTTTTAAAAAAAAAACTACACATTTATACATAAGAGCATGAAGAAACTGACAGGTGTACAATAATTGATTCAAAATATTAAAAGCAACAGGAGTGGCCTTCTACTGCCAATTTTCTGATCTTTGTCATAGGATTTCCAGCAGGGTTTTAAAATGTTCTTCAGTGGAATAATTTTAAAAATGTATTTTATTGATATTTCTTTGTTTTTACATTATCTACATTCCCTAATATATTCTTCCTCCTTTTTTTCCTCCAGAGACCAATCTCTTATAAAGAAAATAAAAAAGGGAGAAAAGTCAACAAAAACTAGCCAACATATGGAAAAACTATCCAATATATTAACTTTTAAAATTAGTTTTTAAAGAAAGAAATTCACCCTCGCATTTTAATAGCTCTTACTCTCAATTTTAATTGTGACTAAAAAATGTATTATATTACTTTTTCAGGAGAGATCAAGCATTAGCCTTGGGTCTTCATATCCTCAAATTTGGAGGGCTTCCTGATATATTTTTGGATGGAGATCATTAGAGTAATAAATACATGTGCTTTAATCCTAAAGCAATGCTATGCTGTTTTTAGTATCACCATCAAGTCATTCATCCAGCATTTATTAAACAATTTTGAAAAATTCTGAGTACTCTGTTAAGTGTTGGGGATACAAAGAAAAGACATAAAATGGACCCTTCCTCAAGGAGGACATTCTGATGGGGGGGTAGACGATTTGGAAACATTTACTAACAAATTATATACAAGATAGACTGGATAAGTTGAATAGAGGGAAGGAAGAAACATTAAGGAAGTTAGCCAAGTAAGTGCTTTACAGAACTGAGATCATTTCTTTTTTAGCGAACTGGTTTCTATGATGTAGGTGGTGTGTAGACACAAACACACACAATTGCCCGCCTACAACCAAACCATGCAATGGGATGATGAATTGAAGAATTTCCTGGTAAGCTTTCTCTAAATTCATTAGATTGAAATATTTAGCTAACAGGTCTTTGATCAAAAATTTAAAACATTTTCCTGATAAAAGAGATGTAAAAGAATATTCTTTCTTTCCACCATTTCTATTCATTTGTTGGTTCATTTATCTATTTTTAATATTCATTTAAAAATTGTTAGTTCTTAGTGTTCTCTTTGCTTTCATCCCCACTCCCATCTATTGAGAAAGCAAGTGATATGATGCAAATTGTACATGTGAAGTCATGCAAAATACATTTCCATATTAGCCATGTTGCAAAAATAAAGAGCAATGAAAACAAGATGAAGAGGTTTTCTTCAATCTGCAGTCAGACTTCATCAGTTCCTCCCCTCCCATTTCTAAAACTCCCATTTCATCAGCAAGGAGTGGTAATGGGATCATTTTATCAAGGAAGCTGTAGATCATAAAATCATAGATTTAGAAAAGGAATAATAATAATTTACATAGCACTTTAAGATTTGCGAAGCACTTTACATATACTATTTCACTGAATCCTCATGACAAATGAACTTTTATCACTGGCATTTTATAACTGAGAAAACTGAAATCAAGGGAAGTAAAATGACTTGCCTAGGGTCACATAGCTGGTTTTGGTCTCAGACAATATTTGAATTCAGGTCTCAGATTTTTGGTCTAAAGTTGTATTCAGGATACTACCTAGCTGCCTCAGGAAAGAATTTTAAGCGTCATCTAGTCTAAACCTCCACCCTACCCCCATTTTATAGATGGACAGATTAAGACCTAGAGAGGATATATGGATTGACCCAAGTCATATGTAGACTATAGCAGAGCTGAGATTTAGTTACTTTCTATTATCACATTTCCTCTCCTTTCTTAAGTTTTTGCTCCTAAAAGAGCAAATGATATCCATTAAGAGCTTCCATTTCCCCCCACTGGGATAATGCTGCAAAATTGAGAAATTGTGTAGCACATTTAACAAACCCAAGCTGCTCCCCTGTGCAAAGACTCATTTTTTTCTTAAACACAAATATTGCTATATGGTTGCAAATCTTGAAACACCACAGTCCCTGAAGAATTATAATTGTAGGTAGCCTAAAGGGAACTGGAAAAACACAGGTGGGCTTAAGTAAGCTGCAATATGTTTGTATTGATGAGCTCAAGAAATTGTGTGAGGGAGGTGTCATTGAAGAAAGGAGTGCTAGAGGAAGGTAGTGGGGGGCAAGACTGAGGGGCAACAGATGAACAGCCTGTGTCCTTTAGGGAAATATAAAAAGACCCCAGTAACATATTTCCATTTAGCCATGTTGCAAAAATAAGCAATTAAAATAATATGAAAAAATATGCTCCAATCTGTCCTCAATTTATCAGTTCTTCCCCTTCCATTTCTAAAAGTCCTGTTTCCTTATTTCCATCAACAGAGAATGGTAGTGGTATCATTCAAGCAGATCATTTGGGGAGGAATATGGTGGAACATGGGCAAGGATTGCATGATGGGGTGGGAGGAGGAGTGACTCAAATGGAGGAACAAGTTCTATAGAAATGGAAGGTGGCAAGGCTTTTGCCCATGATGCCTCCTCTGTTTGGAAGGCTCCCTAATCTCACCTTTGCCTATTGAAATATTTAACTATTCAAGTGCCATCTTCTACAGGAACTCTTTCCTGATATCTATAATTTGTCATTCCTTTCCCATTCTGCTTCACCAACAAAATCATCTTGCACTTATTTTTTCACTGATTTATCTGTTTATAGGTTGTTCCCTCCAACTCTTGTCCCCAATAGAATATGAACTCTTTGAGGGCAGAGATTGTTTTTTATTTTTGACTTTATATTCCCAGAGTCTGGAAAAATCCTATCTTCCAATAAGACCTTAAAATGCTAATGAATTGAATTGGATCATAAATCCATTGAGTCTCAAACATTGTTTAACAAGACTAAAATTATATCAATTTGACATCTTTGAACTTAGACAGTTTTTAGGCTGGGTTCTTTTTGCCTCTTGCTTGAAGATATGAGAGCACATTGTGGGATAGCAGAATAAATATTTAGGTTGTAATCATAAGAGGTGAATTTTTCTGACATTGTATTATTCTTGTTTTATTTATAGTCTCCAAACATGTTTATCTCTCCTGGTTATTTGTCCCTAGAATCCTAGACAATGTATTAAAAATAAGGCAATGATGAATTTGATTTGGTGCATGAAAACTTTGGCCTGGAAATCTTTAATATTACAAGAGATTAATGTCATCTATCTATCTTAAATGTTTGCTGAAATGAAGAAACAGCTTTAGTCTACTTTAGAAGTAAGAGAAAGAAAATGTCACATACTCACATTTGAAAGCATCTGATACATTTCATAGAATCCTAGAATTGAGTGCTAGAAGAAACCTTGCTGTCAGGATGAAGTCCACCTCACCTCGTTTCAAAGATAATATAATCAAACCACTGAATCATACATTTGAAGGAACTGAAACCAAGAGAGGGAACTTACTCAAATTTATAGTAAATTCTAGTTTGGAATACAAGCCAAGTCATATGGCTCTTACTCTGTTTGTTGCATTTACTTTCAGGGTGTGGGATATTCATGGTACCATTTTGAAAGATGCTTCTACTAAGGAGCTTTACAAAAAAAAAAACAACAACAACTAATGAACTTGGGGGCAGCTGGGTGGCTCAGTGGATTGAGAGTCAGGCCTAGAGATGGGAGGTCCTAGGTTCAAATCTGGCCTCAGACACTTCCCAGCTGTGTGACCCTGGGCAAGTCACTTGACCCCCATTGCCTAGCCTTTACCACTCTTCTGCCTTGGATCTAATACACAGTATTGACTCCAAGAGGGAAGATAAGGGTTAAAAACAAACAAACAAACAAACAAAAAACGACAACTAAGGAACTTTTGTTTTGTTTGTGTGAACTTCAGTTTCTCCTCCATGAACCTCCATCCACTTCATATATAAAAGTTTTGTAATTATAGTGGCATGACCAGGGTTTTGTCCCAGAACATAGAAACCTAGAGAGTTCCAAAATTAAACAGATATATTATTTCATCAGTGTGTAAACCAATAGAGTAATGAATCATTTCTATTACTTATAGAATATGTCTTGATAACCTTGTATTTTATGTATTATTTTGTGTATTCTATTATTTTATGTATCCACTGACATAACATATTTTGCACACTTTGCAAACATTAAAGTGATATATGTATACACATATAAATGCTATTATTGTTGTTGTTATGATGCTGCTTCTGGCGTAAATTTGAGGATGTGCTTCTTGTTCTTCCCATGCTCACTGTCCAATTGCTTCAGTAGAACACGATTTTTAGTTGTACCAGTCTTCCCTTAACATTAGTTACATCTATGCCAATCAGCAAGCAAACCTCAATAGGGATTTAATTCCAAATTTAAAAAAAAATACCTTAAGCCCCTACTGTAAGCAGAGCCCTGAGGGAGAAATGAGTTAAAATAAGACCTAGACCCTACCCTCATGGAGTTTGTATCCTAGGAGAAAACAAACAAGAATGAAAGTTTCACATAACATTATTAAAGTAAGATGACACTCACAATTTGTTGTTGCTGTTCAGTCATGTTCAGTTCTTTGTGACTCTGTGGACCATACTGCCCATGGAGTTTTCTTGGCAAAGATACTGGAGTGTTTGCCATTTCTTTCTCCAATGGATTAAGGCAAAGAGGGTTAAGTGACTTGCTCAAGATCATAGAGAGAGTAAATGCATGAAGCTGGATTTTAATTCAAGTCTTCCTGACTCCAGGTCCAGTTCTCCATCCATTGTGCCACCTAGCTGCTCCCAACACTCAAAGTACTCTGAGAAAGGACAAATATAAGTCAGTTTGGTACCCCTGAACCTAGACTGTCTTTCTACTCTGCTCTTTGTAAATCTTACTGGCAGAAGTTTACAGTGCAAAAGAGGGGGGAACCAAACAAAAGGAGAAAATGATCAAATGCTGAATTGTGGCCACCTAGGGTAGTATACAGCATCTGCTTTACTGATGCTGTACTCTAGCTGGATGTGTTGGGTTGCAATTAAATTAGGGATTTTTAATCCCTCTGAGGCACAGGATTTCTATAATTGCTATTTGTTTTCCTTGCCATCCCATCCATGTCTCATTAAAAATGAATCACGTACTGGATGTGCTTGAAGAGTGTTGGATTTAGAGGCAGAGGACCCTTGGTATTTCAGTCTTAGCTCTTCCAATTGGTATTGTGCCCCCTCAGAAAGTCTCTTCACCTCTGGGGATTTCTGTTCTCTCATTAGTAAAAGGAAGAGGCTAAACTGAGAACCTTTCCAACTGTAAGTCCTTCATGACAACGACGATGATGATGATGATGATAATGGTGCTCTGTAGCCCAACCATAACAATTATCTTTTCCTCCTAGACACTTTTTCTGCTCTAGATTTCTTAAAAATCTTAGTGTATTTATTTGTTACATTAAAATATCCAGCTAACTTTCTCCCTCCATCTCTCCCCCTATTAAAGAAGACATCATCTGACAGAAAGATATATGTTTATATAAAACTATGTCTTGCTTATTTTTGTTTATTAGTTTTTTCTCTAGAGATGGACACATACAAGTCATTCTTCAAACTGTTTCTGTTGCTGTGCATCACATTCTCTTGCTTCTGTTGGTTTCACTCTTAATAATTTCATGTAGTTGTTTCCAAAATTAACTTTTTAATTTCTTACAATGCAATAGTATTCTGTCACAATCATATGCCACAACCTGTTCGACTATCCCCAATTGATAAGTATTGCCTTAATTTCCAGTTCTCTGTCACCACAAGGAGAGCTGCTATAAATATTTTAGGACATTTAGGTTCTTTTCCTTTTTTCCTGATCAACTTAGGAAACAATCCTAATAGAAATATTGCTAGATCAAAGAGTATATACAGTTTTATGACTCTTTGGCTATAGTTGCAGATTTCATAATGCTACTCTCTTGTGTTTCTTCTCCTATCTCTTCATCTACTTTTCTGTCTCCTTTATTGGTTGATCATCCTTCATAAGACACCTAATTGTGGGACTACCACAAGGTTTTATTCAGCCTCTACTTTTCTTTATCCTCCCCATGTCTCTGATCTTTCTCCCTGCCCCCTCTCCTTTTCTCATCAGTTTCCATGGATTTAACAGTCATCCCTATTCAGATTGGTATCCAGATCTAGATATTAAAAAGCTTTTAGATATAACATCTGATTATAATGTATATAGGTAATGTGTGTACATATATATGTATATGGAGAGAGGGAAAAGGAAAGACAGAGAGAGAGAAAGAGGTAGGGAGAGAAAGAGAGACAGAGACAGACAGAGAGACAAAGGGGGGGGGGAAGGGAAGAAGGGGAGAGGGACAGAGACAGACAGAGAGATCTAGCCAAAAACAATACTGAGACTAACACTGACCCCTTTTCTGAGTTCTAATATAATTCCAACCCATTCTAACTTTTGCTGTTGTTCAGTTGTTTCATAAATATCTGACTCTTTGGGACTCCATTTGGGATTTTCTTGGCAAAGATACTGGAGTAGTTTGCCATTTTCTTCTCCAGATCATTTTACAGATGAGGAACTGGGGCAAACAAGGTTAAGTGACTTGCCCAAGGTAATATGGTTTTTAAGTGTCTGTGACCAGATTTGAATTTAGGAAAATGCATCTTCCTTATTCCATGTCTAGTGCTTTATCCACTGTGCCATTTAGTTACCCACTAACTTTGCGTGTTCTCTAAGACTTTGTCCTGGGTCTTATATACCTCTCTCTATAATGCATAATATACCTACACTTATTTATTTTTTGTACATGTAAGGGAGGAAACTTAGACTCAGTCTGCCAGAGGAACAAGACAAGTGGGGGAAAGGCAAGAGGAATAGAGAATTCCAGAGAAAGAACAGAGAAGAGCTGAGAAGACCCACCAGGCAGTTAATGTCACTTCTCTTTAGGAAGCCCTTCAGACAGGTTGCTCTGAAAGCACCTCTGAGTCCTCGTCATCCTTCTGGGAATCCAGACCCCCTGAATCCAGCCAAAGACAACAGGAGTGGATAGGACTTTTGATATAAAGCTATCCACCCCAGGAAAATTTCCTCTGCATCCCTCCAAAGCAGCTTTTGCACTCCAATATTATAACTAGGACAGATAGAAGTCAAGACAGCTCTCACAATTGACCCCAGAGGGTCAGGCAGGCACAGCCTGATCCTGCAGGATTTGGGGAGAAGGGGTTCAATTGTTGGGTTTTAGGGACTTCCTATTTCCCATTTTCCCAATACCTTATCCTTCAATCTCCCTTACCTTACTCTTTGTGTGTTCCTCAATAAATAGCTGTTCTGTTGATCTAGTGCCTGCTCAGAATATTCAGGGAGAGGGACCAGAAGCCTTGGGGAGAAGAACTATATCTCCTCCCCAAGAAAGAAGAAGCTGTTTAATGTTGGATTTACTTCAGCCCTGCCTCTGAAGAAAAGTAGTCAGTAACCCTGAAGACAGCTAGTGCGGGTTTATTGAGGAAGGAGAGGGGAGAGACTATCTATTCTCTCTCTCCACTCTTTAGCTCCATTTCATCTTTATCACACTCTGGTCTTGAACTCAGTGGTGGAGGGCTCCATCCCTTTCCCCCCCTCCATTACAAATACACACATATGTAGAGCTATGTATAAAGAAATATATATATAGGCAAATATACATATATACTTACATAAATACCTAGAATCTCCCTGCTCCCTCTCCTGGTCCCTCTCCTGAGTTACTATCTTGAATAGCCATTCGGATTCTCGCCATCTGGTAGTGGATGTCCCATGGGCATCTCAAACTTGAAATATACTAAACAGAATTATCTTTTTCCCCTTTTCCTAACTCTGCCTTTTCTCAACTTCTCATTGGGAGGAGAAGTATGGATGATGGAAGTTTCTGGAAAATGACAGGGTAGTTTGTTGGATAGAAAGAAGGGACATACCCAATGTCCAGAGCAGAAACAAACTGTCTCAGATAAATTTTGTAGCTCTATGGGAGCCTCTCTTGTCTTTATGGACTAGCTCAGGTACAGTTTGTTGACTGAGAAACAAAACCATCTCAATTGTGGGCTTAGATGTGCAAACTCTGTCCTGTTCTTTTTCACATGTTGGAATCCGACTGTTCCTTTTCTTTCCTTTACTGTGCTTCAGAAATTGCATTTTGTTCCCTGTGTAAGAATGAGTGGCAGTCTTGATTATCCCCATCTGGGTTTTTACAGTTTGATGGATAACATGGTGACAGTGAACCTCAAGATAATGTTAAAAAGGAAGGAAGCCAGCCACACATTGAAGCAATGAAGTGCGGAGATATATTTGTCGCCTCCAAGTCACGTGGCCTTGGATTCAATAGCTGCTTCTCTTCTTGCTGCTCTCTTTGTTCAGTTGAGATTCTCTGGTCAGCAGGTCATGGTGATCTAGACTGTACATTTTTATTTTTTGGAGGGGTGGGAAGATAACTACAGTTCACACTCAGCACTTCAAATATCAGCAGTTAAAAGAAATGATCAGTCATCAGCTATCAACCATTTCTGGCTTCCTTTTTTTGGACAAAAAAGCAAAAGGAGAAAGGGCAGGGCCCTTTCAGGGCTGATGATGCTGGTGGTGGGTGGATGGGGAGCTGACTTCTGCCTTGGAACCTCAGTCTTAAGACCATCGCTAGGAATTCCAGGTAGACCAATTTTACTATCTAATAGGAGGGTGGGTAGGTGGGGGGCATGGATAGGAAGAAGAAGGATATTCAGAGGCATTTAAAAAAGCCCTCCATTGGCTTTTCTAATGAAGTTGAAGGCATCGAGGGAAATATTCTTAGGGGAATGAGATGCAGCTACTTTCCAGTTCTTCTCCAGCAATAGCCCACAGGGGGCTGGGGGCTCTTTCAAGATTGTTTCCATGTTAAACCATCACTAAATCAAGAGCACAGTGAACCCCCAACTTAGCCTTTTTTAAGTGGAGCAAATTTTGAAGGCAGAACAGTCGCCCATAGAGAGCCACTGCAGACCCAACAGAGAAAACTGATCTTAACCTGTGAAATAGTTGGGGAAAGGAAAGGAGAAATTAAATAGAATTTTCTCTTATTAAAACATTTATCTCTCTTCCCCTGTGTGCCTTACGCTTACCATGTTTCGGAGTGCTAAAATTTTACATACTGTAGAGTGCAGGTTTTCATTGTTCAAAAGAACAAAAATGATCTTCAAAACAAATCTTTCTCCCTGTTGCAGGGAAGCAAAGACCCTCCAGAGCATCCTTTATCTACTCTTTGGAGAGACAGTTGGCTCAGGCTCATTTCCTGCAGCCTCATGCTTTGCAACACACCTGAGGCATGTATTAATGGATCAATATAAGATGCCCTACTGGGTCTTAATAGGATATTAACAACCATAGTTCCACTCTAGGACTTGATACTGATGGATCAACTACATCTTTTGGTCAGCAAAATGATGACTAAGCATTCTGCCTGATCTCCTAAAGGAAATGTCCCAAACATTATAAAAGATATTTTCATCAGCTAATTTGACAAGAAGAATATCAACACTGAAAGGACTGTTTTTAAAGTGCATGGGACAAGAGTTAATCAGCAAGAAAAGGTAAGCAGGTTGCTGCCATCTTCATCACTTCATGCATCCTATTGAGAATTTGGATGAAGAAAATTTATCTTTAAAAAGTTAAGAAATTGGGTTTTTTTCTAATGGTTGTCAGCCTATTTATTTAGAAAAGAAAAAAGTAACATTGGAACTTCTTTGTAAATTAATCATATAAATGTGCATACACCTAGAGTAATTTGTACATGAGGGGCAAGCTTCAGAAAGTGCCCTCGAATCAGCATTTTAAGGCAAATTCAGTTGTGGAAGGCAAGAATCCTGGTGTTTCTCCAGGTCACTATTGGGAAAGCTATTGTGTGTGTGTGTGTGTGTGTGTGTGTGTGTGTGTGTGTGTGTGTGTGTATGTGTGTGTGTGTACGAAAATAGCTTACTATTTTGACTAATGGTCCTTGATGATGAGTAATAAATACAATTGTTTCTATCTTGCCAAAGGATTATGTTTTCAATGACCTCTAAATTTTGCTGCCCTTGGTCAAAGGTCAAGTTGCCCTACTGTACTTATGGCTGCATAAATCCCCTTGGGTGTGTTGACATTACTAGTAGGCACTCAAGATTCATTCCATAACTATTTTAAAACTATATCATAATGTTTAGAATATAGATTAAATTATACTGTCATAAACAGACTATTTTTAAAAATAAATTTTATTGATAATTTTTGCTAGATAAGACAGTCTAGATTTTCTTATGAATCTTTCCTTCTCCCAGAGTGTCATTCCTTCTAACAAGAAGTTAAAAAAAGAAAAGAAGAAAAAATGGGGGAGGATATTCAGAAAAACTCATCAATACATTTAAAAAATCTTATATGCAATGTTTTAGTTCTTCATCCACAGCCCCCACTTCTAAAAAGGAGGTTAGGCCACTTTTTTAAGACCTCTAATGGCAAGGGAATAAAGCTATATTGGTGACATCATCTTCCATGCTCGTAGACAGTATTTTAATTGTTAGTATCCAAATTCAGAAGTTACTCCTATATATTGGAAAGATTGGGCTTATGCCTGAGGATAGTGAATAGATAGGTATGGTCAGGAGAAAAAGAATAAGGGAATAGTTAGAAAGAGAAATATCTCATGGGAACTATATAACTATTCTATTGCCTTAACAACAACAATAAAATTAGTTTTATTGAGGTTAATTGCCCCTATTGATGACTACTTAGCATCTCTTTGGCTTCTCTTGCCAAGCTCTGCTCTGAGGCAAAGGGCATCTGTGGGATTTTACCTTATAATCAAAGAGTATCTAAAAACTCCATTCCTTCCCCTAGGAAATCTACTCTATACCTGACCTAGTTTTTAGTTTCACCATGCCCTTTTGGGCCATAGCCAAGAGGTGGTGGAGAATTCAGCTTTAATGTAGTTTTATACAAATTAACAGTCAAGGTGGTGGCAGTACCATAGAGATACAGATTTGGAAGGAACCCTGAAAGCTCTTGAAGCCACACTGTACCTGAACAAGCACCCCCTCTATAACATCTACAAGAAAATCCATTCAGCTATTGCTTAAAGATCTCTAATGAGATGATGCCCATCATCACATCACCATCATCATCATCATCATCACCACCACCATCATCGTTATTACTAACACTATAATCATATCTATTAAGTATATATGATGCTTTAATGTTTGCAAAGCACTTTAATACATTATCTTATTTGGATCTCACAATAACCCCATGATGTAAACACTTTAGCATTACCATCATTTAAGGAGGAGGAAACTGAAGCTGAGAGAAGTTAAGTGACTTGCTCAGGATCATATACAGTAAGTGTCTGAGGTAGGATTTAGACTCTGGTCTTTTTCGAGTCCAAGTTCAGCTCTATCCCTTGTGCCACTCAGGTGCATTGCTGATTTTCAAGGATGCCCGTTTCACTTTGGGATAAGGTTATTAGTATGATTTTCTTATATTGAGGCAAAATCTGCCTTTTGGTAACTTCTCCATATATTACAACTATATTTGGGCCACCAGATGCCAAGATCCTCTTAGGCACTTAGGGGTTTCTATACCACTTTCTGAAAACAACTGTCCTTTTATTCCCCAGAATGTAAGTTCATCCCTAGTAGAGACTGTTTCTTTCTACCTATATCTCTAGCACCTAATAGAAGGAACTTAATGACATTAATGTCATTATTTAAGAACAATAACATCGAGCATATACATAGTACTTTAAAGTTTACAAAATATTTACAAATGTGTAATTTTACTCCTAGCACCCACCACATAGTAAGCATTTAATAATATTAACAATTATAATTTGCAAAGCACATTATAAATATTAACTAATTTTATCCTCATAATCCTCACCCAGGAAAATAAGTGCCCTTATATCAACCCAGTTCACAAATGAAAAAATTTAAGGAGATAAATAAAGTTAAGTAATTTACCCAAGTTCACTAAGTGGTTGAAGACAGATTTGAACCAGTCTTCCTGACTTCAGGTTCAGTGCTCTATCCACTTTTATATGTTTGATTTATTATTCATTATTGTCCAGATCCTTAAGACAGTTTGGGACACTGCCCAATCTGCCTAGTCTGGAGAGATATGTTGGAAGTACTTAACATAGAAAATATGCCTTTTGGGAAATCTCTAAACACTGAGATGTCTTTGACAGGAACTAAGCCAAAAATGAAATAATCCCTGCCTTTAAGGTGCTTATATTTTTCTCGGAAAAACAAAATGGAGCTGAAAAAAATGAAGTAGATGGAAATAAGTCATCAAGGACTTGCCAGGGGAAGAGTATTAGTATCTGGGATGGTGACAACAGGTTTCCTGTGTTAGGTGGCTCATATGCTGAGTTTTGAAGGAAACTAAGGATTCTGGGATTGGAATGAAATAGAACATTTCGAGTAAGAGGACAACTTGTGCAAAAGTGAGATTTGAACCTAGAACCTCTGACAAAAAATGATGCTCTTTTGACTGTTGTCTGAAGGCACTGAGTAGTGAGGTGACTTGCCCACGTTCATATAGCTAGTATGTTTCAATTCAGTCTATTGGTCAGCAAAATTGTGTCTAGTTCCATCTGAAATATTTCTTATTCAAATGGCAAAGTAGCCAGGTTTGTATGATGGTCAGTGCTCTCTTCACTCTTTCATACTGCCTCTTACTATTATTTAAGTATTAATATAGGAAGAACCTCTTGAGCACTTCTGGGCATGCAGCTGTCACATATCCCAACATTCCAGGGATAAGAAAAGAGATCAGATCATAAAATGGAGTATATGTTTTTAAATGTGCACCATGGGGAGTCACTAAAATATTTATTGTTTAAAAAACAAATTTTCTCCACCCTTGAACAGTCCATGAAATATTACTCTGTAAAAATGTCTCCCCAAAGAAAGATCATTCTAAAGTGATGTTTAGTTTTTTTTCTTTCTCTTCTGCAGTCAGGGAGGAGCTCTAAAGTGGCAAATATTCAAATGTTCTGCTTGTAAAGTAATATATATTTCCCTCTTGTAGGCAAATGCAGGACGATGTTGGCAGAAGTCTGCTTCCCCTTATTAAGGAATATTGTGATAGCTTGTAAAAGTGGGAAGCTGTGTAGCACTGTGGCCCGTCTTCCTGATATATAACTGACTGTTATGCCTTTCAGAATTATGGAAGACGTACTTAAGTCTGAATCAGAGAATAATGTCAGGGAAAATAAATATCTACATTTTGGCAGCTGTTTAAATATATTAAACCTTAGAAATGTTGAGAGTCCCATGTATACGCTTTCATTTATTTCCTTTTATTAATATATAATCAGCATGCTTTGTTTGAACTGACCTTTTGCAGACTAGATTATCACACTGGCTGATTTTTTTTGTCATCTTCCTCCAATTTGGTCTAATTATAATTTTGAAAAGTAATTAGTACTGTGGGAAGTGATCTTTCCCTACATAGGAATAATGTTGAGCTTAAGGTTGAGACTTAATTAAGTGCATTGCATTTTTCCATTTCCATCTGAAATGGTTTGAGCTCAAATACCAAAGATACCTTTGAAAGGTTTCAAGTAAACTGCTTTTTAATAATGTCCCTGGGGTGTGAGGGGAGGAACACTTCCCTGAAGATTCCTCCTTTATGGAGGTTTTTGAGCAATGCCTTGCCCACTTGTCTGGTTGGTCATAAGACTGACTTCTGTTTAGGCATCAATTATACTAGATAGCTCCTGGAATGCCTTCCAGTTCTGAGATTTTGTGATTTTGTGAATAGTTCTGAAAAGTGAATTTGAATATAAGCTGCTTGAAATCCAAGGCTATTTTTCATTTTGTATTTGGATCTAAACTGTGTCTTGTATATAGTAAACATTTAAGAAATGCTTGTTGGATTGATTTGGTAAATTGGTATGCTAAGAGAGAAGGGTTAGGGACAGTGGTATGGGGAATTCCAAGAGGAAGAAATTTCCTTCATCAGTGAAGGTCAACACTTGTTTCCAAGGGCAGCAAGAGGATAAATGACTCGTTTTGGGGTAACAGTCAGTTGATATTAGAGATGGAACATGAACTCAGTTCTTCTAGGCTCCAAGGACGACTTTCTATCCTCTATACCATATTACATACTTTTACTTCTTTCCTTACATTTTTCATTCATTCCTTTGATATTTTTGATTTTTTTGTTCTTCCAAATAAATTTTTTATTTTTTCTAGTTCAATAAAATAATTCTTGGTAATTTAATTGAGATGCCATTGAATAAGTGGATTAGTTTAAGTAGGATTGCTATTTTAATCATATTGGCTCTGCCCTTCTACAATATTAATATTTCTCTAATTATTTAAATCTAACTTTATTTGTGTAAAAAAGTGCTTTATGGTTAGGTTTATGTAGTTTGTAGTTTTGTTTTCACAGGTAATATTTGATATTGAATGATCAAAATGGTTTTTTATTCTTGTTTTAATTCCTTAAACTCCTATTTTCAGTTTTTAGGCCTTTCTTCTTGTGATTGACTTATGGAAAGCATAATGATAAGTATTTTATAGAGTACCTTCAAGTTTTCAAAGTACTTTATAGTGACCCTATTAGAGAGGTAACAATGGTATTATTTCCTCCTCTTTAGAGATGTAAGATTTAAATTAATATCCAATAACTCCAAGTATTATATTTTATAAAGTTATTAATAATCACTTGAAGTAGGAAGAAAATACACTAAAAGAAATAGAAGTTCAAACCTAATTATCTAACAAAAATAAACCCATGTAAGTTATCCTGCCTGCCCAAAAAGTCTGCTTTTGCAGCTCTTATCAGGGGGGGAAAAAGAGAGGGCCAGGGTCACACACAAACTTTATCTCTAAAACGTAAGGATATAATATGAGAATGAAAGTGGGATGATGGATTTAGAGTTCTGGGGAGCAGATCCTAATTACACAACCCCCCTTGTGATTCCAATGGAAAACAAGCATGTAGAAATCTCCCAGATTTACATGCTTAGTTTCCCCATGGAATCAATACACATAACCAGCTGATATCTCTAAAGATCTTTAACTAGAAGTACATATAATATTGCAGTTTCTAATGAGATATTATAATAATTTGGGGATGAGAGGGAAATAAAAGAGAAAGAGAGCAAAATCAATGTGCAGTGTAGTGTCTGCAGGCTTCTGTATGGTGCCTTCTCCAAACAGTTCACTTTCTTGATTCGAGGAGGTAGCAAATTTCTTATCCTAAAATTACTCTTAAACAAGAAAAATTTTTATAAATTTAGAATTTTATGACAATTATTATACAATCCCCTCTGAGGAGGATATTGACCAACACATGGATCAACCCAGAATATATGTTTAAGATATGAGGTATGTGAATCAATTGTTAAAAGGAAGTAAAAAATATTTTTAAAAAGAGGGAAAAGAAGAAAAAAATCAAAATTAAATAGTATATAAAAACTCTGAGTAAGCAAGAATAAGCCCATAACAGGTCCTGGAGTCAGAGCTCAATAAAGTGATATATGTCTCAAAAGCCTATAGGACAATCAGAGCAATATGCATTTACCCACTCAGCAGCCAGGACTACAGAAAATCACTACATTATGAAAGATAGAAAAGGAACTACATTTTTGAAGCAAATAGGAAATAGTATTCCCTAGTCTGGTTTTAATTTTGCTCTCAGGGAAAGAGGAGCCAAAATGGCAACTAAAATGAGGTACTTTGTCTGAATCTGGCACAGGGAAATCCTACTTCCAATGTTGACAAATAGTCACTTCCTCAAACCCAAAACAAATCCTCTGTCTTGGTCTCTTTGACTTTGTGCTCCTAGGCACTGTATAATGGCTCTTTTATGATCCCTTCTTCTGAAATCAGATGCAATTATTAGTCAAAGTCCCATAATATTAAAAAATCAATGTAAGGTCTCCATAGTCTTTAGTTTGGGGGTATGCATTAGTATCAGAGCTAATGGATATCATAAACTTATGTTAATGAAACATTTAAAAAAGCATTAATACTGGTAATATGCTTCAAGCACAAAAAATGAGAAAAAAGAAAACTCAGTCTATTGCACATATAAGGAAAAACAATAAGATTTTTTTAAAATAAAAAAATATAGTTCACATTCCATGAAAAACTGTCATCCAAGAAGAGGCAGCATACAAAGGTTTCTTATCCCAAATGAGATCCATTTCCTTTATAATTTGGCAATGATTCACAGTGTGACTGTAAATGATATTCACTAAGAAAACAACTTTATAAAAACCAATAGTTCAGCAGCTAATACACATTCAAAGAAATACCAAAATCCCTCCAAATCATAAGAGCCCAGTTAATGACAATAGCAAACAAACCTGCTATCATTAGGATTCACATGAGTTGCTGTGTGACATTGAAAAAAAAAACCTTTGAAGCTCATGAATACTTGTCACAAGTTCTTCAGAACTAGACAATCTATTGTGTAATTATTATGTGCTCCCCAGAACTCTATATCCCAGCATCCCACTTTAGTTCTCACGATAAGTTCTTACATTTTGGAGATAAAGTTTGTGTGTAACCTTGCCCCTCTCTCTTTTTTTCCCCTGATCAGAGTTGCAAAAGCAGGCTTTTTGGGCAGACAGGATAACTTACTTACATGGTTTTATTTTTGTTAGATAATTAGGTTTGAAATTCTACTTCTTTGAGTTTATTTTCTTTCTACTTCAAGTGATTATTTTTTTCATGTGCTTATTTTTTTTAAAATTTTAAACATTATTTTATTTGGTCATTTCCAAACATTATTCACTGGAAACAAAGATCATTTTCTTTTCCTCCCCTCGCCGTCTCTCACCACCTTTCCCTCTCCCATAGCCGATGCATGATTCCACTGGTTATCACATGTGTTCTTGACTCAAACCCATTTCCCTGTTGTTGGTATTTGCATTAGAGTGTTCATTTAGAGTCTCTCCTCAGTCATATCCCCTCAACCCCTGTAGTCAAGCAGTTGCTTTTCATCAGTGTTTTTACTCCCACAGTTTCTCCTCTGATTGTGGATAGTGTTTTTTAGATCCCTGCAGATTGTTCAGGGACATTGCATTGACACTAATGGAGAAGTCCATTACCTTTGATTGTACCACAGTGTATCAGTTTCTGTGTACAATGTTCTCCTTGTTCTGCTCCTTTCGCTCTGCATCACTTCCTGGAGGTCATTCCAGTCTCCATGGAATTCCTCTACTTTATTATTACTTTTAGCACAATAGTATTCCATCACCAACATATACCACAATTTGTTCAGCCATTCCCCAATTGATGGGCATCCCCTCGTTTTCCAATTTTTGGCCACCACAAAGAGTGCAGCTATGAATATTCTTGTACAAGGCTTTTTCCTTATTATCTCTTTGGGGTACAAACCCAGCAGTGCTATAGCTGGATCAAAGGGCAGACAGTCTTTTATCACCCTTTCGGCATAGTTCCAAATCGCCCTCCAGAATGGCTGGATCAATTCACAACTCCACCAGCAATGAATTAGTGTCTCCACTTTGCCACATCCCCTCCAGCATTCATTACTTTCCATAGCTGTCATGTTAGCCAATCTGCTAGGTGTGAGGTGATACCTCAGAGTTGTTTTGATTTGCATCTCTCTGATTATAAGAGATGTAGAAAACTTTTTCATGTGCTTATTAATAGTTTTGATTTCTTTGGCTGAGAACTGCCTGTTCATGTCCCTTGCCCATTTATCAATTGGAGAATGGCTTGATTTTTTGTACAATTGATTTAGTTCTTTGTAAATTTGAGCAATTAAACCTTTGTCAGAGGTTCTTATGAAGATTGTTTCCCAATTTGTTGCTACCCTTCTGATTTTGGTTACATTGGTTTTGTTTGTACAAAAACTTTTTAATTTGATGTATTCCAGATTATTTATTTTGCATTTTGTAACTCTTTCTAAGTCTTGCTTGGTTTTGAAGTCTTTCCCTTCCCAAAGGTCTGCCATGTATGCTATTCTGTGTTCGCCTAATTTTCTTATAGTTTCCTTCTTTATGTTCAAGTCATTCACCCATTTTGAATTTATCTTGGTGTAGGGTGTGAGGTATTGATCTAAACCTAATTTTTCCCACACTGTCTTCCAATTTTCCCAGCAGTTTTTATGAAATAGTGGATTTTTGTCCCAAAAGCGGGGATCTTTGGGTTTGTCATATACTGTCTTGCTGAGGTCGCTTGCCCCCAGTCTATTCCATTGATCCTCCTTTCTGTCTCTTAGCCAGTACCAGATTGTTTTGGTGACCGCTGTTTTATAATATAGTCTGAGATCTGGGACTGCAAGGCCCCCTTCCTTTGTATTTTTTTCATTATTTCCCTGGATATCCTTGATCTTTTGTTTTTCCAAGTGAACTTTGTTATGTTTTTTTCTAAATCAGTAAAAAAAAATTTTGGAAGTTCCATGAGTATGGCACTAAATAGATAGATGAGTTTGGGTAGGATGGTCATTTTTATTATATTGGCTCGTCCTACCCATGAGCAGTTAATGTTCTTCCAATTGTTCAAGTCTAGTTTTAGTTGTGTGGAAAGTGTTTTGTAGTTGTGTTCATATAGTTCCTGTGTTTGTCTCGGGAGATAGATTCCTAAGTATTTTATTTTGCCTAAGGTAATTTTGAATGGGATTTCTCTTTCTAGTTCTTGCTGCTGATCTTGTTGGAATTATATAGAAAAGCTGATGACTTATGTGGGTTTATTTTGTATCCTGCAAATTTGCTAAAGTTGTTGATTATTTCAATTAGCTTTTTGGTTGAATCTCTAGGATTCTTTAAGTAGAACATCATGTCATCTGCAAAGAGCGATAATTTGGTCTCCTCCTTGCCTATTTTAATGCCTTCAATTTCTTTTTCTTCTCTAATTGATACTGCTAGTGTTTCTAATACAATGTCAAATAATAGAGGTGATAATGGGCATCCTTGTTTCACTCCTGATCTTAATGGGAATGGATTTAGTTTATCCCCATTGCAGATGATATTAGTTGATGGTTTTAGATATATGCTGTTTATTATTTTTAGGAATGACCCTTCTATTTCTATGCTTTCTAGTGTTTTTAGTAGGAATGGGTGTTGTATTTTATCAAAGGCTTTTTCTGCATCTATTGAGATAATCATGTGGTTCTTGTTGGTTTGCTTGTTGATGTGGTCAATTATGTGGATGGTTTTCCTAATATTGAACCAGTCCTGCATCCCTGGTATAAATCCTACTTGATCATGATGGATGACCCATCTGATCACTTGCTGGAGTCTTTTTGCTAGTATCCTATTTAAGATTTTTGCATCTATATTCATTAGGGAGATTGGTCTATAATTTTCTTTCTCTGTTTTTGGCCTGCCTGGTTTTGGAGTTAGTACCATGTTTGTGTCATAAAAGGAGTTTGGTAGAACTACCTCTTTGCTTATTATGTCAAATAGTTTGTATAATATTGGGATTAACTGTTCTTTGAATGTTTGATAGAATTAACTGGTGAATCCATCAGGCCCTGGGGATTTTTTCTTAGGAAGTTCTTTGATGGCCTATTGGATTTCTTTTTCTGATATGGGATTATTTAAGAAATCTATTTCTTCTTCTGTTAGTCTAGGCAATTTATATTTTTGTAAATATTCATCCATATCACCTAGGTTGATATATTTATTGCCATAGAATTGGGCAAAGTAGTTTTTAATGATTGCCTTAATTTCCTCTTCATTGGAGGTGAGATCCCCCTTTTCATCCTTGATGCTGTTAATTTGCTTTTCTTCTTTCCTTTTTTTAATTAGATTGACCAGTACTTTGTCTATTTTGTCTGTTTTTTCAAAGTACCAGCTTCTAATCTTGTTTATTAGCTCAATGGTTCTGTCAGTTTCGATTTTATTAATTTCTCCCTTAATTTTTAGGATCTCTAGTTTGGTTTTCTTCTGGGGGGTTTTAATTTGTTCGTTCTCAAGTTTTTTGATTTGCATTTCCAATTCCTTGATCTCTGTCCTCCCTAATTTGTTAAAATATGCACTCAGGGATATGAATTTTCCTCTAAGTACTGCCTTGGCTGCATCCCATAAGGTTTGAAAGGATGTCTTGCCGTTGTCATTTTCCTCAATGAAATTATTAATTGTTTCTATGATTTCTTGTCTAACTAACTGATTTTGGAGTATCATATTATTTAATTTCCAATTAATTTTTGATTTGGCTCTCCTTGTACCCTTACTGATCAATATTTTTATTGCCTTGTCATCTGAAAAGGCTGTATTTATTATTTCTGCTTTTCTGCATTTGAGTGCCATGTTTCTGTGACCTAGTGTATGATCTATTTTTGTGAATGTGCCATGTGGTGCTGAAAAGAAGGTGTATTCCTTTTTGTCCCTATTTATTTTTCTCCATATGTCTATTAATTCTAATTTTTCTAAGATTTCATTCACCTCTTTTACCTCTTTCTTGTTTATTTTTTGGTTTGATTTATCTAAATTTGATAATGGTTGGTTCAAGTCTCCCACTAATATGGTTTTACTGTCTATTTCCTCCTTCAATTCTCCTAGTTTCTCTATTAAAAATTTGGATGCTATACCATTTGATGCATACATGTTGATAAGTGATATTTCCTCATTGTCTATACTCCCTTTGAACAGAATATATTTACCTTCCCTATCCCTTTTGATCAGGTCTATTTTTGCTTTGGCTTTGTCAGATATAAATATTGCAACTCCTGCCTTCTTTCTATCAGTTGAGGCCCAAAAGGTCTTACTCCATCCTTTAATTCTAACCTTGTGAGTGTCAACCCCCCTCATATGTGTTTCTTGAAGACAACAAATGGTAGGGTTTTGGGTTCTAATCCAATCTGCTATTTGTCTACGTTTTATGGGTGAGTTCATCTCATTCACGTTCCAAGTTATGATTGTCATTTGTGGATTCGCTGGCATTTTGATATCTTCCCCTAGTTCTGACCTTTCTTCTTTAGCTATCTCCTTTTGAACCAGAGATTTACTTTAGGTCAGTCCCCCTAGTTCCTTCCCTTGAGATGCTTCCCTTTCTAGCCCCTCCCTTTTTATGCTCCCTTCCCATACCCCCTCTCCTTACCTCCCTTTTTATACTCCCTCTCCCCTCCCCCTCCTTAATTTTCTTTTCTTTCTTGCCCTGTTGGATAAGATAGAATTCAGGATCCCACTGGATCTAGATGTTCTTCCCTCTCAGATTTGATTTCACTGAGAGTAAGGTTTAAGTAATTCCACTTCACCCTCTCTTCTTCTCCTTCTCATATGAGAGTTCTTCCCCTCCCCTTCCCATGTGTTTCTTTATATGGGAAAGATTATTCTATTAAGTTCCCCCCCATTTCTTGATGTAAATCTTAGTATTATCGAAGGTTCCCCCCCTTTTTCCTTTCTTTGCCCCCACTTTCCCCAAACCTTCTTAATGCCCCAATCTTTCCCTATGCATGTTTCTTCTAACTACTCTTATGTTGCATACAATTTTTGAGAGTTACACAAAACATTTTCCCCACATATTAATATATATATAATTTGATGTAAATATAGTCCTTATAGAAGAGAGTTTGACTTAAAGAAAAAGATAAGATTTATCTCCTTTTCTTTTCCTTTCATATTTACCTTTTCATGTTTCTCTTGCTTTCTGTGCTTGGATATCAAATTTTCCACTAAGTTCTGGTCTTTTCTTAGCAAATGCTTGGAAATCTTCTATTTTGTTGAATGCCCATACTTTCCCCTGGAAGTATATAGTCAGTTTTGCTGGGTAGTTGATTCTTGGTTGGAGACCCAGCTCTCTTGCCTTCCTAAATATTGTGTTCCATGCTTTGCAGTCCCTTAGTGTGTTAGCCACTAAGTCATACTAAGTCATATGTGATCCTTATGGGAGCCCCCCTATATCTGAAGCTCCTCTTCTTGGCTTCTTATAGGATTTTCTCCTTTTCTTGGAAGTTCTTGAATTTGGCAATTACATTCCTAGGGGTTGTCTTTTGGGGATTTAGTATACAGGGTGTTCTATGAACCCTTTCTATTTCTATTTTGCCCCCTTGCTCCAGAATGTGGGGGCAATTTTCTTTTATAATCTCCTGTAGAATAACATCGAGTTCATGGTTTATCTCTGGTTTTTCTGGGAGACCAATAATTCGGAGGTTGTCTCTTCTTCCTCTGTTTTCCAAGTCTGTGACCTTTTCAGTGAGATATTTTATGTTTTCTTCTAATTCATTAATTTTTTGGCTTTGCTTTATTGATTCTTGCTGTTTTATGATCTCACTTTCTTTGAGTTGCTTAATTCTGGTCGTTAGGGAGTGGTTTTGCTTTTCAGTTTTGTCTGCCCTTCTATTGGGTGCTTCCAGCTCTTTTTCCAATTGAGCAGTCTTATCTGTCAGACTGCTGATCTCTTTCTCTCATTTTTCTTTCCAGGTTTCCATCTTTTGGGTAAGTTCCAGTTTGAGATCTTCCAGAGCTTGTTGATAGTTTCCATTTTGGGAGGCATGTTCTGATTTTTTTTTTTTATTTAATCCTCATTCTCTTCTTTTCCTTGGGTACTTCCACCATAAAAGTTTTCAATAGTCACCCTTTTCCCTTTTCTTCCTGGAGGCTTGTTTTTGGGCCATGTGAGCCATCCCTTTGGTGGTTTTATTCCCCTTTCCTTTTTGGTCTGGGGTCTGGGTGATATGGGTGGGTTTTCTGTGAATTTAGGTTGCCTCAGACTAGTTCTTCCAAGCCTCCGAGGTTTCTTAGAGCGCTGGGCCCCTGATCACAGCCAAACTGCCCAGGTGTTCAGCTCCGCCCAGATAATCAGTGCATGGTCCTCCCCTGGTGTTTATTTCCACCCAGATGCTCAGCACAACCACCGCAAGTACAGCTCCCTGGGCCCCCTGTGCTCAGCGCAGCATTCTCCTGTGAAACCGCCCTGAAACATTTTTTCCTGGCAGTCCCCAGATCCCAAGGACCCTGGAGTGCCCTCCCAGACAGAGACATTCCCCACTCACTCGCTGTCCCAGTGAGCACTCTGGTAGCTCACTCTGGTTTGGTGGGGGAGGTGGTGGTGGTGGGGAAGGCAGCTCAGTTCACGTTTCTGTGCAAGCTTTTCCTCCTTTTTATTATAGTGTGGAAATGTTCAAACCCCACGTACCTTCGCCTCTGTGGTGTACTGGCGAGTACTGGGGAGTCCTTCTGTTCCTCCAAAGGTGATTTTTATGCTCCTTTGATGTAGTCTATTTCTTTCGGTGCCGGGGAGAGGAAGCGTGTGGCTTCTAGATTGCAGCCATGATTAC